>NW_023995443.1:0-15000 GCF_015586225.1 Lucilia sericata | reverse complement strand
TGCCCTTTTATTAGCCAAAATTTGTAAATTACAATTGTAACGACTGGCGAAAAGCGAAAATAATTTTTGAGGGTATTCTTTTAACAAATTTAAGAAATTCAAAACAAGTTTAAAGCAAAATTAAATAAGCAAGAGTTTTATTGCCGAATTGTGTTATTTGCTACCACTATTTATTAGATTTATAATGAATTTTATTATCATACATATATCGGCCCTTAAACGAGGGCTTTAATTATCGATCGAGCATTACAGAGTTTAAAATAGTGATAATTTTTTTGTAAAATAAATTAATTTTGTTCAATTTTATCATACTACCAAACATATTAACATTAAACCGATTTTTGCCACAAGGGAATAGGTTCAATTGTGGACTGAAATTTAGTAGAATAATTACGGTTCGTAAGAATGATTTTTCTATGTCAGTTATAAGTGTTAAAGTAATTTTTTGAAAGAGACCTCAATGAAATTTTATAAAAAAAATTGTTTTACTATAAAACTATTGATCGATAAAAATCGTCCTGGAGTCCCGAACAGAGTATTTATGTTATTGTTTTGTCTCTAGCTGTACACCAATGTGAGCGAGACGCAAAACACTCGAAAACCGCACAACAACTGTCGAAAACCGTACAGTCCTTACAAGTAACGCCAGTTGTCCTTCCACTCAGATGTCAATTGCGACTCTTACAAAGATTTTGTCTTCTAAAGGATTGTACAGTGCTGAATTAGTCCCCATCTTGGAGTACCGGTACCACGGTAACCGGTAGCTCGCAGAGCAAACTTTCTTTCGGTTACTGGAGAAGTCCTTTTGGGGTGCACAATTCTCGTGTGGTTGAAACCAAAAATCTCCGGGTTGAATGATTTATACTTCGGTGTTGTTGCCGAAAAACAAGAGTACCCTACATAGAAGTGATGGCGAACTTAACGTTTAGAATGGTTGGTTTTTGAATTTCGGAACTTAAGCAACGGGCCATCAAAGCGCTTGTAGATGGACCGGCGAAGCATTAAAAATTAAACTATTCATTAAAATTTAAAATTTTCCTTCAAATTATAAATTTTCACAAAAATTTAAATTTTCACTAAAAATTAAAATTTTCACTAAAAATTAAAATTTTCACTAAAATTTTAAATTTTCTTTAAAAATTCAATTTATCAATTAAAATTAAATTTCCCACAAAAATTTGGAATTTACTCTAAAAATTAAATTTTTTATTAAAATTCCGATATTTCACTAAAAAATGCATAAAATTTTATTAAAATAAATTATTTCACTTAAAATTTAATTTTTCACTAAAAATCTTTTAAAAATCGGTCAGATTTTTTCAAAAAAACTTTTCTATTTTGACTTCTTGTACATTAATGCAGTTTGTGTCTTGTCGTCTCCATTGTATCTAATTGTCATATGGGCAATTGTGTAAAAGAACAGGAGTTCATTTTGAAGGTCATGTTATGTACACAACTAAGTGAACTATTGTACATAGATTTGCTCATACATACATACATATATATAGAAACTATATAAACATACATATTTCTGTATACTATCTTACGCATTTATTGATGGAAATAGTATAAAAGCACTTGTGTCAAAAGGTTTTCTAGTTGGAAAATCGATAAAATTATGATTTAACTAATTTAGAGCGGTTTTTTGAGTTGGCCATCAAATGCCAATTAATAATCAGATTAGTTAATCTAAACATAAATTTAATCTGATGTAAATCCCCTTTTATGTTTTTGTGTACAAAATTAAACTTCGCAGTGTTGTCATACAAAACAACATAAATTGTCACTGTTTGTTATCAAAACAATGCATGTTATATAAAAAAAGAAGAAGACAATTGTAAATTTAATATGAAAATTAACGAAAAAATTTAAAACAAAAAAATGTATTTTGAAGTGTCCATAATTTATACTAATCAATAAATAGAACATTTTAATGTTTATATTTATAAAAATTTTATAAATTTTTTTTGCATCAGCTGTTTACACTTTTGCATTTCATGCTTATGTTTAAACCACCACCATAGGGCGCTTAAACTTGCAAACAAAATGAACTAATTGAGTACTCATAAACAACTTTCGAGGATTAATTTTAATTTAATCGCTAATCTTTCACCTAAAGATGGGCCCTTAAAAGGCATTGGACATGAGTAGGAGATGCAAATTTTTGATAGCAAGATTTAAGGGGACAAGAAGAGCTTAATTTTGTTAATTTTAAACAAATTACTAAAATTTCTTCCGAAATATTAGATACCTCCTCTTCAGACCTCTTATGATCTAACCACTTTCTCTATAAAGAAGACATACTGAAACTGAATACTTTTCTAATGGAGAAAATATAGACTAGACTATAGACTAGACTATAGACTAGACTATAGACTAGACTATAGACTAGACTATAGACTAGACTATAGACTAGACTATAGACTAGACTATAGACTAGACTATAGACTAGACTATAGACTAGACTATAGACTAGACTATAGACTAGACTATAGACTAGACTATAGACTAGACTATAGACTAGACTATAGACTAGACTATAGACTAGACTATAGACTAGACTATAGACTAGACTATAGACTAGACTATAGACTAGACTATAGACTAGACTATAGACTAGACTATAGACTAGACTATAGACTAGACTATAGACTAGACTATAGACTAGACTATAGACTAGACTAGACTAGACTATAGACTAGACTATAGACTAGACTATAGACTAGACTATAGACTAGACTATAGACTAGACTATAGACTAGACTATAGACTAGACTATAGACTGACTATAGACTAGACTATAGACTAGACTATAGACTAGACTATAGACTATACTAGACTAGACTATAGACTAGACTATAGACTAGACTATAGACTAGAGACTATAGACTAGACTATAGACTAGACTATAGACTAGACTATAGACTAGACTATAGACTAGACTATAGACTAGACCAGCGGTTCCCACCGATTTTTACTTCGCGGACCCCTTGAAGAACTTATTTAATTTCGCGGACCCCCATACATATTTTGATATCTTATTGTTCTAAATAATTGTCCATCCGAAAATTGACCTAGTTCATTAATTCCTAGGTCTAATAAATGTAGAGATGTCATATCTATAAAATATTCCCGTACTTTGAGAATATATAATATTTCAGATAGGTTTTCAATTGCATGTTTTGAAGATAGAATGACTTCTTTGTTGATATGTTAACATGATGTATAATTTTATGATCGTGAGATCTTTCATGTTCATTTTTCTTTAAGGTAGCGAAAAGGTTTCCTTATCAAATATTGTCACATGTGCTTAAGGAGTCACGTTTCAAAAATTTGTTGCGATTGCAAAGAGTGAAATGAGTAAGTGAGCTAAGTTTTCGGGAAAATAATATAAGAAAGTTGGACTTCTTCTATGTTGTTGCGGAATGCGTTATCCGCATAATATATGATTTGAACTCTTTGTTAAAGTACTGTGAATTTGGAACTTAAATTTGAATTTTAAAATACCAACGAATTATTTTACTTCATGGTTTTTGGCTACATATTTACGCGAAACGCTATGGATTTTCTGATGTTAATTTAATAATATGTATTGGTCAACAAAATCAAGTTAAAATCTGTGTATCACGTCGGATTGGAATATTTATAAAGAGATACATAAAGAGTCACCTCTGTTTTGGAAATATATAATTTTAGTCCTTTCAAACAAGAACACTTTTGCTTACAATTTGATAAACTTAAATCTGTAATAAGCTTGTCTTTGAATTGAACTTCATACTCCGGTACCAGTATCCCTAATTTAATTGTAAGGCAGAGTATTATTTGTCTGAACTAAAAACCATTATTTCAGTACATATACAGGAAATAAAAATTACAAATCACGCAATACTTTATTTTATAAAAGTTATACAATAAATTTGTAGGGCCTAGCTTCTTCCTGATAAACAACCGAAAAAATAAAATTCAAAAAGTCACCAAAAAATTTGGGATTATTGCACAAAAATTGGAGATATTTGTACATACATATAAAAGCAGAATATTGTTTATTCATGGTTTTTTTCGTTCGTCTTCGCGGACCCCCTATGATTTTACTACGGACCACTAGGGGTCCGCGGACCCCCATTTGGGAACCGTTGGACTAGACTATAGACTAGACTATAGATATTAAACAATTTTCCTATAGCAGAGATTTTTTAAAATTACTCTAGATATTTGTATCAATTAAAGATTTACAACACTATTCCGGATATTTTAATCGAATGTAAATGTACTTTATCTAGTTCTATGTGAATTTAAATTTAAACATTTTAAATATGTAATATACATATAAGTACATAAACATAAAATTAAATGTTTTTCCTGATCGTACGTGTATTAATATCAATTATAAAATAGTTCGAGCCATACGTAGGTAGGCAGGCAGGTTGATCGGTTGTACCATCATGCCAATATTTATGAGACGATTTGTACACGTGTTTTTATTTTTAAACAACTCATTTGAATTCTCAGCAACAATTGTGAAGAATTAAAATTGCAATGATTTAAACATTATAATAATAAAAAAAATCACAAGCAAACAAATAAACAATTTAATTTAATTTCCATATGTGAGATCATATTGTAAAGTTAAAAAATATGTATATTTCCTAGAATGCACACTGCAGTGCAAAAGATATTTAATGATTTTAATGAAAATAACGGAAAATATTTAAAATTCTCATATGAGCAAAAGGGAAGATAATTTTTTTAAATTAAATAATGTGTTTAAATTTTTGTATAAGATTTACTATTCATATTCTTATACAATAACATTTCTTACACAATAACATTTATTTATTTCAAAACTTAACAACATAAGTAGTAGTTACTAATTAAATAATAAACCTTTATTTATCAACTTCTTAAAACGTGTTTATTAACAAATCAAAATGCTAAATATTAAAAGTATACTTTTAAGACAAACCAACCACAACAATTTGTCAGTAGCAAGTATGACCAGCAAACAAGAAGATTTGTTTTCAAAATAAAAATAATTAGAAATCAAAATACATTTTCCAAACTTTTAAAAATAATTATTTTCTCTACAACTTCTTAAAGATATTTCATGTTTTCCACTTACATTTAATGCTAAACTATTTATTTCTTTCACCTTAATGTTTGTTGGGTGTGTTGCGAAAAAATCAAGAACACCTTATATCAATATTAAAAATACAACATAACTCTTTGAAATATTTACTATTTTGTACTACTAGATACTTGCAGATATTGTGCAAATTTGTTAAATCAATAAATAGCAAAAAACAAAATTAATTAACAAGGTATTTTACTAGAAGGTGTTAGATCATATTTTTATTATGGTTCTTTTTTTTTGTATTGACCTTAATGCATGAAAAAATTTTATATTGTGTAGCCACAATATTTCCAATACTTTACCTATAGAAAGCATTTCCAAAAGAAATATAGTCAGATTCTGACCACTTTTCCTATAGAAAGTTAATCAGATTCTGACCACTTTTCCTATAGAAAAGTTAATCACCACTTTTCCTATAGAAAAGATAGTCAGATTCTGACCACTTTTCCTATAGAAAATATAGTCAGATTCTGACCACTTTTCCTATAGAAAGATAGTCAGATTCTGACCACTTTTCCTATAGAAAAGATAGTCAGATTCTGACCACTTTTCCTATAGAAAAGATAGTCAGATTCTGACCACTTTTCCTATAGAAAAGATAGTCAGATTCTGACCACTTTTCCTATAGAAAAGATAGTCAGATTCTGACCACTTTTCCTATAGAAAAGATAGTCAGATTCTGACCACTTTTCCTATAGAAAAGATAGTCAGATTCTGACCACTTTTCCTATAGAAAAGATAGTCAGATTCTGACCACTTTTCCTATAGAAAAGATAGTCAGATTCTGACCACTTTTCCTATAGAAAAGATAGTCAGATTCTGATCACTTTTCCAATAGAAAAGATAGTCAGATTCTGACCACTTTTCCTATAGAAAATATAGTCAGATTCTGACCACTTTTCCTATAGAAAAGATAGTCAGATTCTGATCACTTTTCCAATAGAAAAGATAGTCAGATTCTGACCACTTTTCCAATAGAAAAGATAGTCAGATTCTGACCACTTTTCCTATAGAAAAGTTTGTCAGATTCTGACCACTTTTCTATAGAAAAAAATAGTCAGATTCTGACCACTTTTCCTATAGAAAAGATAGTCAGATTCTGACCACTTTTCCTATAGAAAAGATAGTCAGATTCTGACCACTTTTCCTATAGAAAAGATAGTCAGATTCTGACCACTTTTCCTATAGAAAAGATAGTCAGATTCTGACCACTTTTCCTATAGAAAAGATAGTAAGATTCTGACCACTTTTCCTATACAAAAGATAGTTAGATTCTGACCACTTTTCCTATAGAAAAGATAGTCAGGTTCTGACTAATTTTCCTATAGAAAAGTAAGTCAGATTTTGACTACTTTTCCTATAGAAAAATTAGTCAGATTCTGACTATGTTTCCTATAGGAAAGTTAATCCGATTTTGACTACTTTGCCTATAGAAAAGTTAGTCAGATTTTGACTACTTTTCCTATAGAAAAGTTAGTCAGATTTTGACTACTTTTCCTATAGAAAAGTTAGTCAGATTTTGACTACTTTTTCTATAGAAAAGTTAGTCAGATTCTGACTAATTTTCCTATAGAAAAGTTAGTCAGATTTTTACTACTTTTAGTCAGATTCTGACTTATTTTCCTATAGAAAAGTAGTCAAAATCGGATTAACTTTCCTATAGGAAAAGTTGTCAGAATCTGACTTACTTTTCTGTAGGAAAAGTAGTCAAAATCTATAGGAAAATTAGTCAGAATCTGACCAAAAGTTTGTCAGACACTGACAAATATTCCTATAGAAAAGTTTTTCAGATTTTGATTACTTTTTCTGTAGAAAAGTTTGAAAGATTCTGAAAAAACTAATAGAATATTCTTTAAAGCAAAACGAGTAAATAAGTTATTTAAAACAAAATATCTTGGCAAAAGTATGAAACTAGTATGACAATGCAAAAAAAAAACTATACAATTAACACTTTCGATTTTTTTTTAATTTTAACACCAAATAATAAGATTTTCAATAATAAAAAAATGAAACTTGTTAAAAAAAATACCATGTCAAAAAAAGAAGCATATTGTTTTCGGTTTATTAGTCAGAGTTCATTAACTTTTTTATGCCTTTACACATTTTAAACAATAAGATGATGATGATGGCCTATGATGAAGATATGATTGTTTACAAAACTGCTACTACAGTTGAGTACTATACATAGATATAATCATAATAATATTAAATACTAAATACCACATTAGATCTATGACTATTAAAATTTAACCAAAGTGTTAATAGATTTAGTAAATAATAACAATAGTTTAAATAAAAAAAGCTATACAAAATGGCCTTGCGGTTAAACGTTAAACGGTTTTATTTGTAGCTGTTAATATTTATGATGAATCCTTTAACATAAACGAACTGCTTTAGGTGGTAGGTAAAGTAATTGAATTGTAATCTATATATAAAAATATTTAATTGAATAGTTTAATGTAGAAAACCTTGAAAGAATCTATTAGTTTGATTGTTAGATAGGTAATTAATTAAAATTAGATTTCATCTAAATTGTTTAATGGAAAAAACAGGATTGATTTCATGTTATGCTAAAATAAAAGCTACTGTTAACATTTAAATTAAACTACCACTACATATCAAATTCCCTTTTCAATAGATAATTAGTCAAAAGTTTGGACTATAAGCTTGTTTATATTTTGGACTATAGAATTGCCTGTTGTCTGGACTGCAGAAAACTGGACTTTAGAATAATCTAAAGTCTGAATTATAGAATATCCTGTAGTCTGAACTGTAGATTAGCATGGACTATAGAATAGTCATTACCTTTAGTCTGAACAGTTGAATGGTCTATAGTCTGGACTGAAGAACTTTCTATAGTCTGGACTATAGAACTTTCTATAGTCTGGACTATAGAACTTTCTATAGTCTGGACTATAGAACTTTTTATAGTCTGGACTATAGAACTTTCTATAGTCTGGACTATAGAATAGTCTAAAGTCTGGACTATAGAATAGTCTAAGGTCTGGACTTTCGAGTAGTCTAAAGTCTGGACTATAGGGTAGTCTAAAGTCTGGACTATAGAATAGTCTATAGTGTGGACTATATAATAGTCTATAGTGTGGACTATAGAATAGCCTATAGTCTGGACTATAGAATAGTCTATAGTCTGGACTATAGAATAGTCTATAGTCTGGACTATAGAATTGTCTATAGTCTGGACTATAGAATTGTCTATAGTCTGCATTATAGAATAGTCTTTAGTCTCGACTATAGAATTGTCTATAGTCTGGACTATAGAATTGTCTATAATCTGGATTATATCTGAACTGTAGAATAGTCTTTAGTATGGACTATAGAATAGTCTATAGCATGGACTATAAAATATTCATTACCTTTAGTCTGGACAGTAGAATAGTCTATAGTGAGAACTATAGAACTTTCTATAGTATGGACTATAGAACTTTCTATAGTCTGGACTATACAACTTTCTATAGTCTGAACTATAGAATTGTCTATAGTCTGAACTATTGAATAGTATATAGTCTGGACTATAGAATAGTCTATAGTCTGGACTATAGAATATCTATAGTCTGGACTGTAGAATATCTATAGTCTAGACTATAGAATAGTCTATAGTCTAGAATATAGAATAGTCTGGACTATAGAATAGGCTATAGTCTGGACTATATAGTAGGCTATAGTCTGGATTATAGAAAACTTTATAGTCAAGACTACAGAAAACATTATAGTCTGAACTATTGAATAGTCTATAGTCTGAACTATTGAATAGTATATAGTCTGGACTATAGAATAGTCTATAGTCTGGACTATAGAATATCTATAGTCTGGACTGTAGAATATCTATAGTCTAGACTATAGAATAGTCTATAGTCTAGAATATAGAATAGTCTGGACTATAGAATAGGCTATAGTCTGGACTATATAGTAGGCTATAGTCTGGACTACAGAATAGTCTATAGTCTGGATTATAGAATAGTCTATAGTCTGGACTATAGAATAGTCTATAGTCTGGACTACAGAATAGTCTATAGTCTGGATTATAGAATAGTTTATAGTTTGGACTATAGAATAGTCTAAAGTCAGGACTACAGAATAGTCTAAAGCCAGGACTACAGAACAGTCTTAGTCTTAATTACAATCTTGACTATAAAAAGGACTTTAGTCTGGATTATAGCATGGACTTTAGTCTTGATTATTGAATAGTGCAATGTAGTCCCAAAATGTCACAATACACTCATCCACCTTTCTTCTTTATATAAAACTATAAAAATAAACAAACATATAGAAAATGCAATTTATTTTAATATAATAATTAAAATCATAATTAAAACAACCATTATTTTACTTGTAAACAAAATTTATAATTGCATTTTTTTTTTTAATTAAGCAATTTAAAACAAAATTAATTGTTTAAAACCAAAATTATGACTCAAACACTTTAAACACCCAAATTAAAACAAAAACAAAATTCACAATTTGTTTATGTTTATAAATTATATATTTAGATTTTTTTTGTTGTTTTACTATTTTTTCAGAAAATAAAAATAAAAACAAAAAAGAAATATTAAATTCAAAACAATACTGCTGCTGTTTATAAAATTTCAAAACTGGTTTACATGATTGGGTTAAGATCAAATCTTAAATTAAAAATTTAAAAAATATACTTATACGAAAAGAAACTACGACTTTTTAGAAGGTGGTTTTCAATGTCACAAAAAAGACTGCAATCTGAGTTTGCGCAGCACCACCAACAACACCGGCTAAGTTGTAATATCTCTAAAATGAATATTTAGTTTAAAGTTTAAACTAATTAAGTAACTTAGTTGTTTTTATGAATATTCTGCTTAAGAATTATAATTAAAAAATATATAGTCTAAAAAGTCTTAAATAAAAGAAATATTAAAAAAACGTTTATAATACACGTTTTTAACAAGGACTGTTGCTGATGATGATATACGAGTACAACTTTTTTCTTCGAACATGAAAAAAAAAACGTTAAAGTTTAAACTCTATAAGATTCTGTAACACTTAAATAATGAAATAAAAAAATTATTTAGGTCATCTCGAATAGTAAGTACGAATGTATCTAGTACTTGTAGTAAACTTAAGGAGATTTATTATAACCAGTCTTTTAAAGAAACACAACATTTTGAAGTAAGATTGTACAATTATTTTAATGTAAATGTTTAACTATTATATTGCAGTTACTTTTTGTTTAAAGATTTCGAAAAATAAATTTATAATTTCAAAATCAGGCGGTAAATGTTTGACATTTATCATAATTAAGTATAAAAATATATAAAATTAATGATAAAATATAAAGATAATTTGTAAATGCACAGTGATGTAGATAGACAGATAGATAGATAGATAGATAGATAGATAGATAGATAGATAGATAGATAGATAGATAGATAGATAGATAGATATATAGATAGATAGATAGATAGATAGATAGATAGATAGATAGATAGATAGATAGATAGATAGATAGATAGATAGATAGATAGATAGATAGATAGATAGATAGATAGATAGATAGATAGATAGATAGATAGATAGATAGATAGATAGATAGATAGATAGATAGATAGATAGATAGATAGATAGATAGATAGATAGATAGATAGATAGATAGATAGATAGATAGATAGATAGATAGATAGATAGATAGATAGATAGATAGATAGATAGATAGATAGATAGATAGATAGATAGATAGATAGATAGATAGATAGATAGATAGATAGATAGATAGATAGATAGATAGATAGATAGATAGATAGATAGATAGATAGATAGATAGATAGATAGATAGATAGATACACATTGTAGAATAGTCTGCACTATATAATAGTCTTCGGTCTGGACTTTAGAATAGTCTATAGTCTAGTCTAGGACTTCAAAATAGTCTATAATCTTGACGTTGAAATAGGTAGGTCTATGGAATATGCTATAGTGTGGATAGTGTAATAGTCTACAGTTCGGACAATATAATAGTCTGGACTATAGAATAGTCTATAGTTTAGACAATAGAATATACTATAGTCTGGATAGTATAATAATAGTCTGGACTATAGAATAGTCTATAGGACTGGACTACAGATAGTCTGGACTATAAAATAGTGTATACGTTGGAATAGGTTGGACTATAGAATATACTATAGTCTGGATAATATAATAGTCTAAAATTTGGACAATATAATATTCTAAGTTTGGACTATAGTATAGTATAAAGTGTGGACTATGGAATAGTCTATAGTCTGGATAGTCTATAGTTTGAATTGTGGCCTGTAGTCTGGACTATAGAATAATTTTAGTCTCGACTTTAGAATTGTCTATAGTGTGGACTATGGAATAGTCCATAGTCTGGACCATAGAATATTCTATAGTCTCGACTGTAGAATGGTCTGCAATCTGGAATAGAGAATAACATATAGGCTTGACTAAGGAATAATATATTATGTATGTATGTAGTTAAGAAAATGCTATGGTCGTGACTATAAGATATTATCTGAAATAGAATAGTATATAATATAGATTATCGAATAGTCAATAGTGTCGAACGTAGAATAATCTATTTCTCATACCAAATTTAGCACATTAAAAAGTCATTCTCATTAACAAACCAACATTTTTGCCAAAATTAAAACTGTGTAAAAATTTATGGTTATAAATTTGTTTTTTAAAAATAACGCTAAAATAAAAAAATACTGTAACAATAACTGACCTTTACCTTTAAAAAACCAAGAAGAAACTTAAGTGTCTTCCTCAAACTGATGACTGGTTTTATGATACAGATAACAACACAGAAAAATAACTAAAAACAACAACAAATTTAAAATATTTAATTAAACATAACGTGAAACAAGTTTGTAACTGAACTAAAGCAAATTTAAAAAAAAATAAAAAATTAAACATAAACAATAACAAATTTGACCTACAACCTGAACACTGTGTAACGGAAGCTTCTTCTACGGTTCACACCATTAAACCAGAAATAACTACACACCTACTATTGCCAACTTAAGCACAAATACAGTGGTCCAAGATTAAACATAACTAGGTTAAATTGTTCAAGTTGAACGAAATTGAAAAAAAAACACAAAAATATTTTCAAAATATTTATTGTAGTTTTTACAATTATTGTCTTTTTTTAAGGAAAAAGTAAGATTAATTATTAGTTTTTTTCTGTTGTTATTGTTAGTATTGTTATGTGAATTGCAGAAAATAACAAAAAAGAGCAAAAATATAAACAAATGATAAATTCAGACAACAATAAAAATATTTTAGTACAATAACCTTAAGTTTGTGGTTAAAACTGATTAAGGTGACCAGATGTTTATAGACAAAATAAGTAATAACATGTGTATTAAACATTTTTATAGATATTTAAATGGTTTTATACTTAAAAAAAGTTTATCGCTTTAAAAATATTGTTTTCAAACTATTTGCCATAAACATGTAGGAAGGCTGTTTTTCATTAAGAATGCTCAAGGAACTCATCACTCAATGCTCATTGAATGAACGCTTAAAGAAACCGCAAAAGTTTTAATGAATTCAATTGTCAAAGAATAAATAGAATTTTATTAGCCCCACTTTTTGCAATACAATTAAGCCTCTAAATAGGCAATTTAAAAACTATTATATCTAATTGTTAACTAATAGCTGGTCACACTAAACACTATTTCCGTACATTCATTATCAACACGGTCTTAAAAAAAAACATTTATTGAATACAATTCATACTACAGTGTTTTATGTTCCATACACATTGTAAACTGAAATAAATCACAGCGTGGGAGCATATTTTTTAGATTGTTTAACAAATTTGCACTAATTTTGTGTTGTTTTTAAAAGTGAATTGAAAAAACTTTAAGACATTGATATATGTTGAAAATTGAGACTTTGTTGAGAAGAACCTTCAATGGATCTCATAATGAATGGCATTGAATCAGTTATGAAACTTTAAGGATGCGCAGAAAACATTTTATTACTTCTATTACTATATTATAATTCACCCCTCCTAGCACTAATGAAAGCTATGAGTTGTAGTTGTCTCAGATATAAACCATATCGTTTCATTAGAGTCCTATGATTCATATACTCAATAATTCCAAATGATTTATGTCGTTTATGTTTTCTCTAAAGAGGAAATTAATAATTCAGATAGTATTAACAATTCGCATTCACCACTTCTGAACTTTAAAGAATAGTCTGATAATTCTGGAAACCATATGTCTGGTTCCATTATACTCATGTTAATTGATGTTTTGAGCTCGAGGTGTGGAACGCTTGAAATCTGAACTCAGAATTTATACATAACAATTGGTCTCTGTGTTTAAAGGCTGTTGGTCTGTCTAATCGATAAATATTCTCAATGTTAGGGAGTTAGTTAGTTAGTTAGGTAGTTAGTTAGTTAGTTAGTTAGTTAGTTAGTTAGTTAGTAGTTAGTTAGTTAGTTAGTTAGTTAGTTAGTAGTGTTAGTTAGTAGTTAGTTAGTTAGTTAGTTAGTTAGTTAGTAGTAGTAGTTAGTTAGTTAGTAGTAGTTAGTTAGTAGTAGTTAGTTAGTTAGTAGTAGTTAGTTAGTTAGTTAGTAGGTTAGTTAGTAGTTAGTTAGTTAGTAGTTAGTAGTTAGTAGTTAGTAGTAGTTAGTTAGTTAGTTAGTTAGTTAGGGGGTGAGGTGAGGAGGGAGGAGGAGGGAGGGAGGGAGGGAGGGAGGGAGTGAGGGAGGGAGGGAGGGGGAGGGAGGAGGGAGGGAGGAGGAGGGAGGGAGGGAGGAGGGAGGGAGGAGGGAGGGAGGGGGGAGGGGGGGGAGGGAGTGAGGGAGGGAGGGAGGGAGGGAGGGAGGAGGGAGGGAGGAGGAGGGAGGGAGGGAGGGAGGGAGGGAGGGAGGGAGGGAGGGAGGGAGGGAGTGAGGGAGGGAGGGAGGAGGGGGAGAGGGAGGGAGGGAGGGAGGGAGGGAGGGAGGAGGGAGGGAGGGAGGGAGGGAGGGAGGGAGGGAGGGAGGGAGGGAGGGAGGGAGGGAGGGAGGAGGGAGGGAGGGAGGGAGGGAGGGAGGGAGGGAGGGAGGGAGGGAGGGAGGAGGGAGGGAGGGAGGGAAGCGCGGCGGGGCCGCCGCCGCCGGGGGGGGGGGGAGAGAGAGAACGAACGAACGAACGAACGAACGAACGAACGAACGAACGAACGAACGAACGAACGAACGAAACGAACGAACGAACGAAGAACGAACGAACGAACGAACGAACGAAACGAACGAACGAACGAACGAACGAACGAACGAACGAACGAACGAACGAACGAACGAAACGAACGAACGAACGAACGAAAACGAACAACGAAAGAAAAAAGAAACGAAAGAAAACTAAAAGAAAAAACTAAACTAAAAACTAAATAACTAACGAATAACTAAAAAAACTAAAAAACTAAAGAAAACTAAAAAATAAAGAACTAACTAAAATAACTAACTAACTAACTAAACTAAACTAACTAACTAACTAACGAAACTAAAAACTAAACTAAACTAACTAACTAATAACTAACTAACTAACTAAAAAACTAACAACTAACTAAAACTAACGAAAAAACTAAAAACTAACTAAAACTAACTAAAAACTAAATAACTAACTAACTAACTAACTACTAACTAACTAACTAACTAACTAACTAACTAACTAAATAACTAACTAACTAACTAACTACTAACTAACTAACTAACTAACTAACTAACTAACTAAAAACTAACTAACTAAACTAACTAACTAAAACTAACTAACTAACTAAAACTAACTAACTAACTAACTAACTAACTAACTAACTAACTAAACTAACTAACTAACAACTAACTAACTAACTAACTAACTAAC
>NW_023995442.1:0-113106 GCF_015586225.1 Lucilia sericata | reverse complement strand
AGATATATATAACTAAATATATATATATATATATATATATATATAGATATATATATCTATATATATATATATATAGGCCTAGGTGTATTTCTTCGGATTTGATGTATGTTAATACATCCTCCTTTCAAACTAACTAACTAACTATCCGCCTTTTCATTAAAGTGTTAGCATTAAAGTTAGCCGCCGAGATATATATATATATAACTAAATATATATATATATATATATATATATCTATATATATATATATATATATATATATATATATATATATCTATATATATATATAAGAACAGACTATAAATAACTAATAACTTTATTAATAAAAATTTTTGCTAATTTATTATCCAAAATGTTTACATGGATGTTAAAGTTATTCGTGCAAAATTTAAAGATTCTAACTGTAGTAGTTTCCAAGGTAAACTAATTTTTGTATTTAATTTATATGAGAGGTGCCACGCCCCCTAATGCTAGTCCGCACACTTTTCGTCCTAAATAATCATATTGACACTAAAGTGGCTCCGACAAAATTTGAGGACTCTAACTGTTATATTATCTCAAATATAGGGATTTAATATTTTCTTAATAGGGGCGTGGCTCCTCGCCCACTTGAAATTTCAAAATAAAAAGTAGCCAATAATAACCTCTTCCAGACATACAGAAATACGCTGTGAAAATTTTAAGACAATCGGTTTAACCGTTTAGTAGTCCATAACGTTCAAACATATAAACATACAAACCAACACACATTCATTTTTATATATATATAGATAGATAAGCAACAACAACACTGTGTATTGGAAAAAAGATGTATGTGTTGATGTACATATTTGGTTTCATTGCGCTGCGTATTTTGTTTTTTTTTTGTGGTTTCTGTTCGTATCAAGGCGAATTCACATAAGGTGGTGGCAGTTCGGCAACAACAAAATTTTCCATGTATTTTGTTTTTGCATTTGGTACGCACTGATGTCAAAAACTGTAAGTACGGCGAATTCATTTATTAAAATTTTTTGTGAAATATTTATATTTTTTAAAAAATAAGCATAAAAACATTGAAATTTGTGAAGAAAATAAATTCTAAATAGAATAATGTTTGTTTCAAATGAAAAATTCTATTCCGCCATATTAATTTGTAAAATTTAAGTTTGTTCCTAAAATTATGTAAAATTTATTTTTTGTGAAAAATAAACATAAAAATGTAAAACTTAATGAAAAAATTATATTCCAAATGAAAGAATCATTGTTGCAAATGGAAAATTCTACTCCGGCGGAGTAATTTTCAAAATTTGGCCATAAAGTAGAAGTCAGCTGCCGCCGAACGGGTATGTGTTTTGTTATATAAAGCGTTCCGGAACAGATTTTTTAGTTAATCACATTATCTACACAGTGTAAATAAATATAAAACAATATTGTTTAATTTCTTAACATTTAATAGTTTTCAACATTTGGCCATAACGTAAAAGTCAGCTGCCGCCAGCCGGGTAAATACTTCAAATGGGTTTTGTTATATAAAGTGTTCCGGAACACTTTTTTTTTGTTAATCAATTTATATGCACAGTGTAAATATAAAATATGAAACAATATTGTTTAATTTGTTAACATTTAAAAGAAAACAATATTTTTCTTAAATAATATTTGTAAATACATAGCAATTATGCCATTATTTAAATAAAATAATGGTTGTTTACAAAATGCTTGGTATTTTCAGATTTTTTACATAAATAATTAAAACAAGTAAGAGTGCTATATTCGGCTGTGCCGAATCTTATATACCCTTCACCATAGTTTATTTAAAAAATATATATTTTATAAAATTTAAATTTATGTACCTATTTAATTTTCCCGATTATATCATTATTATAGCAATAGCAAAACAAAATGAACAACAACAACGCTAAACGAAATAAACACTCAAAAAACAAAATACACAAGGCAGTAAAACCAACAGACATCCAAACATACGAAACGAAATACACAAAAAAACAAAATACACAACGCAATGAAACCAACAGACATCAAACATACGAAACTGTACACCAACAAACAAAAACAATATACACAAGGCAATGAAACACACAGCCATCCAAACATACAAAACTGAATACAACAAGAAACAAAAACAATATACACAAGGCAATGAAACACACAGCCATCCAAACATACGAAACGAAATACTCGAAAAAAAAAACAAAAACAAAATACACAACGCAATCAAACCAACAGACATCCAAACATACGAAACTGAATACACCAAGAAACAAAAACAATATACACATGCCAATGGAACACATAGCCATCCAAACATGTGAAACGAAATACTCAATGAATAAGCAGTGTTGTTGTTGTTGCTTATTAATCAAAGCATGAAAAAAATTGTCTTTTTTTATGAAATTTTCAGAGGTTGTCTCGGATTTTTGCTTATATCTCCGTCATTTATGGACCGATTTTGCTGATTTTACATAGCGATCTTCTCGAAAGCATGTCTAACAGAATTATTGAAGATTCGGATCTCGCCGATATCTGGGGTCCTCTAAAAACTGATTTCAACCGACAGACGGACAGACAGACGGACATGGCTTAATCGACTCCTCTATCTATAAGGATCCAGAATATATATACTTTATAGGGTCGGAAAATTATATTATAGAAATTACAAACGGAATGACAAACTTATATATACCCTTCTCACGAAAGTGAAGGGTATAAAAATAACGAAGTTTTTCTGTTTTAACGGAAATTTTTATATATAAAAATGTAAACAATAACAAACTCTGACATCAGTGCGTACCAGTCTATTAAAGAAAATAATAATCAGCTGATTGAATAACACTACCTTATGTGAATTCGCCTTGGTTCGTATGTAGCAAGGCGAATTCACATAAGGTGGTGTTATTTAATCAGCTGATTATTTTTTTCTTCACTTGGTACGCACTGATGTCAGAGTTTGTTATTCTTTACATTTTTATATTTAAAAATTTCCGTTAAAACAGAGAAAAACTTGGTTAGTATTTTGAATAATTTGTGTAAAAAATCTGAAAATACCAAGCATTTTGTAAACAAATATTTTTCTTATATAAATAATGAATAATTGGTACGCATGTACCAACTTAATATAACAATAATATTTTTTCTGTTAAATGTTAACAAATTAAACAATATTGTTTTATAATTTATATTTTCACTTTGTAGATAAAGCGATTAACTAAAAAAATCTGTTTCGGAACACTTTATATAAAAAACCCACATGAAGTATTTACCCGACCGGCGGCAGCTGTCTTCTACGTTGTGGTCAAATTATGAGATCTAAAAAAAATTTAATAAATTGTTTTATATTTACACTGCATATATAATGTGAATAACTAACAAAATTTCGTTCCGGAACGCTTTTTATAACAAACCCATATGAGGTATTTACCCGTCCGGCGGCAGCTGACTACAACGTGTAAATCTTAAAAATTAGTCCGCCGGAGTAGAATTTTCCATTTACAACAAAGATTCTTTCATTCAGTATATAATTTATCCATAAATTTTTACATTTTTATGTTTATTTTTCACAAAAATATAAATTTTACATAATTTTAGGCACAAACTTGCGTTTTGCAAATTAATCTGCCGGAGAAGATTTCTTTTCATTTGGAACAAACATTATTCCATTCAGGGTATATTATCATCACAAATTTTAATATTTTTATGTGTATTTTTTATAAAATATAAAAATTCCACAAAATATTTTCATTAAATTCACCGCAATTATTGTTTCTGACATCAGTGCGTAGCAAATGCAAAAACAAATTACATGTAAAATTTTGTTGTTGCCGAACTGCCACCACCTTATCTGAATTCGCCTTGGGATGTAGGTTGGTTTCATTGCGTTATGTTTTTGTTTTCTTGTGTATTTCGTTTCGTATGTTTGGATGTCTTTTGGTTTCATTGCGTTGTGTATTTGTTTTTGTTTTTTGTGTATTTCTTTTTGCATATATATATATAACTAAATATATATATATGTATATAAGAACAGACAATAAATAACTAATAACTTTTATTAATAAAAATTTGTTTATACCTACCTACCTACCTACTACATTAATATTGATAATACATACATTTATACAATTATATTTACTATAAAATTTTTAATTATAAACTAAACATATGTACATACAAAAAATATTTCTAAATTTTGTTTTTGATAATAAGGCGACCATAAGTTCATCATTTATAGTTCATTTGAAAATTTAGATTTTGACCATTTATATTCTTTTTTAATGTGATTTATCAATTGTAATAAACTAAAACGAGTTATATTGTGAAAACATAAATAAAAAATTTAAAAAACGCGAAGTTCTTTGTAAATAAAGCAAAAAATTAACGCATAAGCGTAGCATGTAACTTGATGCGTAGGATGCAAAGAAGGTATGAATAGCACGAATTGCTTTGGCGCAAAGACGCGTAGTGTGGACCTCCAGCTTAATTGTCAGATGTTTGAGAACCTAATACACACCCCTCCCAACGACGAGCACGGCCGATCTTAAAGGCAGCACAATTCTCACGGAAATTTACCAACTCAAGGAATCGTTACAATTTCCAGAAGCAAGAAAAAATATGCGCAATTATTTTTAGATTTTATTTTTAATTTTTCCTTTTTCGAAAAATTTACCCCTTTTCTACCAAAAAACGAAACTCACAATATTTTTAAAACTGAAAGAAGCAAGTTTTCAAAAATTATTATATGTCGTAAAAAAATATGAAATCTTTACTTTCGGAATAAAAAAAAGTTTGCGCAATAATTTTTGGCAATTTTATACAAATTTTACTTTTTTTTGAAAAATTAAAAACTAACCAAATTTGCGCAATTATTTTTGGCAATTTTTTTTAAATTTTAAGTTTTTTAAAAAATTTTAAAAAAATACCCTTTTTCTACCAAAAAATGAAACACACAAGATTTTTAAAATTGAAAGTAGCAAGATTTCAAAATTGTTATATACCGTAATAAAATATGAAATTTGGAAATTTTTTGAAAATTTAAAAAATACATTTTTTTTTCCACGAAAAAACGAAACACGCAAGATTTTTTCGAAAATTGTATATAGTACCGTAAAATATCTCGTGTGTTTCTTCTTTTCGTAGAAAAAGGGTATTTTTTTTAAAGTAAAATTTTAAAAGTATCGCCAAAAATAATTGCGCAAATTTGGTTAGTTTTTTAATTTTTCAAAAAAAGTAAAATTTGTATAAAATTGTCAAAAATTATTGCGCAAACTTTTTTTATTCCGAAAGTAAAGATTTCATATTTTTTACGGCATAGGCGCAATTTACATGAAGACTTTTTTTTCCAATTCTCTTTTGAGAATCTTCTAAAAAATCATGAACATTTATACCGCGATTTTTTACATGCAACTATGCATGTCTTTTTTTGATGTTTAAATGTATAATCCTTTTTAATTACTTATTCGTAATAAAACTAAAATGAAGTTTTTAACATAAAAACCATTTAATTTGATTTAAAAAAAATTAATAACAAGCTATAGTATTTTTTTAATTCAAATTTTAATGTTTTCATGTAAAAAAGACATAATTATTTTTTTACATGAGCATAATATCAACAGTACGAATGAGTTTAAAGAGGAATGTCAAAAACAATCATGAAAATCCCAAATCATGTTTGTTTTCTTACCCCCCATTCTTCTCTACCCCGCTCACCACCAATCATCGACAAACATGAAAACAGACGTCTGGGCAAACATGAAAAAAAATCATCGTGTAAATTGGGTGATATAAGAATTTTTGAAAACTTGCTGATTTCAGTTTTAAAAATCTTGTGTGTTTTGTTTTTTGGTATAAAAAGGTACATATTTTTTAATTCCCCAAAAAACGAAACACACAAGATTTCTAAAGAATGACATTTTCTCCTGCTATGGTATCCCCGAAATTATATAATATATATATATAATGGGAGTAAGTTTAGGTCCAGGGAATTTAGATCCTTAGGCGCAATTTACATGAAGACTTTTCAGACGTCTGTTTTTTCCAATTCTCTTTTCAGAATCTTGAAAAAAATCATGAACATTTATACGGTGATTTTTTACATGCAACTATGCATGTCTTTTTTTGATGTTTAATTGTATAATCCTTTTTAATTACTTATTCGTAATAAACACAAAATTAAATTTTTAACATAAAAACCATTTAATTTGATTTAAAAAAATTTAATAACACGCTATAGTATTTTTTTAATGCAAATTTTAATGTTTTCATGTAAAAAAAAGACCTAATTATTTTTTTACATGAGCATAATATCAACAGTACGAATGAGTTTAAAGAGGAATGTCAAAAACAATCATGAAAATCCCAAGGCGCAATTTACATGAAGACTTTTCAGACGTCTGTTTTTTCCAATTCTCTTTTGAGAATCTTCCAAAAAATCATGAACATTTATACGGTGATTTTTTACATGCAACTATGCATGTCTTTTTTTGATGTTTAATTGTATAATCGTTTTTAATTACTTATTCGTAATAAAACTAAAATGAAATTTTTAACATAAAAACCATTTAATTTGATTTTAAAAAAATTAATAACACGCTATAGTATTTTTTTAATGCAAATTTTAATGTTTTCATGTAAAAAAAAGACATAATTATTTTTTTACATGAGCATAATATCAACAGTACGAATGAGTTTAAAGAGGAATGTCAAAAACAATCATGAAAATCCCAAATCATGTTTGTTTTCTTACCCCCCATTCTTCTCTACCCCGCTCACCACCAATCATCGACAAACACCCAATTTACACGATGATTTTTTTCATGTTTGCCCAGACGTCTGTTTTCATGTTTGTCGATGATTGGTGGTGAGCGGGGTAGAGAAGAATGGGGGGTAAGAAAACAAACATGATTTGGGATTTTCATGATTGTTTTTGACATTCCTCTTTAAACTCATTCGTACTGTTGATATTATGCTCATGTAAAAAAAATAATTATGTCTTTTTTTTACATGAAAACATTAAAATTTGCATTAAAAAAATACTATTGCGTGTTATTAATTTTTTAAAATCAAATTAAATGGTTTTTATGTTAAAAATTTCATTTTAGTTTTATTACGAATAACACCCAATTTACACGATGATTTTTTTCATGTTTGCCCAGACGTCTGTTTTCATGTTTGTCGATGATTGAGGGTGAGCGGGGTAGAGAAGAATGGGGGGTAAGAAAACAAACATGATTTGGGATTTTCATGATTGTTTTTGACATTCCTCTTTAAACTCATTCGTACTGTTGATATTATGCTCATGAAAAAAAATAATTATGTCTTTTTTTTACATGAAAACATTAAAATTTGCATTAAAAAAATACTAAAGCGTGTAATTAAATTTTTTTAAATCAAATTAAATGGTTTTTATGTTAAAAGTTTCATTTTATTTTTATTACGAATAAGTAATTAAAAAGGATTATACAATTAAACATCAAAAAAAGACATGCATAGTTGCATGTAAAAAATCACCGTATAAATGTTCATGATTTTTTGGAAGATTCTCAAAAGAGAATTGGAAAAAACAGACGTCTGAAAAGTCTTCATGTAAATTGCGCCTAAGTAATTAAAAACGATTATACAATTAAACATCAAAAAAAGACATGCATAGTTGCATGTAAAAAATCACCGTATAAATGTTCATGATTTTTTGGAAGATTCTCAAAAGAGAATTGGAAAAAACAGACGTCTGAAAAGTCTTCATGTAAATTGCGCCATACATGAAAACAGACGTCTGGGCAAACATGAAAAAAATCATCGTGTAAATTGGGTGCAAATCATGTTTGTTTTCTGTCCCCCCATTCTTCTCTACCCCGCTCACCACCAATCATCGACAAACATGAAAACAGACGTCTGGGCAAACATGAAAAAAAATCATCATGTAAATTAGGTGTTACTTGACAAATTTAGCATTAAGCATCTGTTTACTGCAGCCCACAATCTAACGCAAGTAAGCGAGTTAATCGATCCATAAACGAGGCTCTTAGTTCGTTTGTTAGTAACGATCAACGGAATTGGGACAAGTTCTTGCCAAGAAAATTTCAAAATGTCGGAAAATCTTCAACATAAAAATTTCAACAATTGCGATGATAATCTAGATGGTACTTATACAATTTCCCCGGGTGGTACAAAACTCCCTAGTCAATTACAGCAACATCAACAACAGGCTGCAACAAATGGTCGTCGTTATGTTAACGTTGATAAATCAGTGTAAACCAGACGACAAGACGTACTTCTTACGAACTAGTTTTTGGACAGACTATGGACAGAAATATAAAATTTTACGAAATTTAAAACTTTTGTCTGAAACGGGCACGAAAATTGAAAAACAGGACAAAAAACGAAACATACAAGATTTCTAAAGAATGACATTTTCTCCTGCTATGGTATCCCCGAAATTATATAATATATATATAATGGGAGTCAGTTTAGGTCCAGGGAATTTAGATCCTTACTTGACAAATTTAGCATCTGTTTACTGCAGCCCACAATCTAACGCAAGTAAGCGAGTTAATCGATCCATAAACGAGGCTCTTAGATCGTTTGTTAGTAACGATCAACGGAATTGGGACAAGTTCTTGCCAAGAGAATTTCAAAATGTCGGAAAATCTTCAAAATAAAAATTTCAACAATTGTGATGATAATCTAGATGGTACTTATACAATTTCCCCAATTTTTCCACAGAAAATGTCTTGAACGTCAACAGCAAAGAATAAATAAGAAATGAAACTGTTGTCAAAAGTACCTAAGTCTACTGTCATCCGGTACCTAACTCTAAGAATGTATTAGTAGAATTCTCAAGTCAACATAGTTGCAAAAAATCGTATTGAAAAATATTGAAAAAATATATTACATTTCAATTTATACTTTGAAATGTTTCTTAAGATATTTTCCACATATTTTATCTACAAACATTTTATAAACACGTTTATTTGTTTTTTAATCTATAATATTGAAAAAATAAATTATTTATTTGAAATATCTTTTTCGTTTACCATACGAAAATTTACAACATTGTTTTTTTTAGTTTTAATTTCAACCAACAAAAATTCAATGTCAAAAAATAAAAAATATTTTTTTTTCGTTTGTAAAAAATATATTATTTTCGGGCTATTAAATGTGTTTAAATTGCGCAAAAAAATTATAAAATATAATGTTAAGTGATAAAAAATATTTCAAAGTGCTATTATCCTCAAATTTTCGCGAAAAAGTTTTGAAGTTTGGAGAGAGAATAAAATTTTTACATATGTGTTGGATTTACACAGCACTCGTCTGTGAGAAGAGCGTAATGTTATTGTTGTAAAAAAATGACAGCGTTTCACTTCTTGTTTATTCTTTGGTCAACAGTTTACTTATAAACAGTAGTATCATGATGAATTCACACAAATGTCTTTTAAATAAAACATAAATCCCGTCAGTAAATTTTATGAGGATCGGTTCACATTTGACCCTAGCCCCCATATAAATTTTTTCTCGAGAAAAATGTTTTCCGTGAGAAAGAAATTCCTTGAGAATATTCATGATTGCGCTGATAAGTTTGTCATTCAGTGTGTAGCACCAATAAATATTCATCTAAGACCCAACAAAGTATATATACTGGGTCCTTATTAAATTCTGAGTCGATTTGGATATGTCCGTCTGTCTGTGTAAAACACGCTCACGTTAAAAATAAGTAAAGGAAATCAACCAATTTCACCCAAAATATTTATTATTATCCTAAGCAGTTTGGTATCGAAAATCAGCAAAATCGGTTCACAACGTAAAAGTTATGAGTAAAAATTTCAGACTACCTCGAAAAAAATACGTTTTTTTCCTAATTCTTTAGAAGTTTTCTCAGAAACTACGAAAGATAATTCTATGAATTTTGTCACACATTATTTTTTCAGGGCAGTGATCAATTATGTTCAAAATCTTTACAATCGATCTAATATTTCTCATAGCCCCCATACAAAGGTAATTAGTTTATCATTAATAACTCCCCCAAAAAAAATTCGAGTTTTTTACGGATCGGTTCATTATTGGTCATAGCTCTCATATAAGGCCCACTTCCGAAAATTACTTAAAAGCACATATTTCATTGAATTCTAAAGCTATAGGGATAAAATTTGACTTTAATATGTTTTGTGTACATACAAATCATTCTATTACTTTTTTCCCGGATCGGTCCATTATGGGTCATAGCTCCCATATAAGGCCCACTTCCGAAAATCACTTAAATGAACATATTTCATTATCAAATAAAAATATCTTGATAAAATTCGACACAAAAATGTTTTGTGTATATAATTAATAAATCTATTGGAGTAAAATTCGACTTAATTTTTTTTTTGCACATAAATCATTATTTGAAATTTTTTCCTTATCAGTCCATAATTGGTCATAACTCCCATATAAGGACCATTCCCAAAAAATTACTTAAATGCACATTGACAATCAAGTTATCGGGATAAAATTCGACATAAATGTGTATTTTGTATATAAAAATCATTATATTTTTTCCGGATCGGTCCATTAGTTGTCTTAGCTCCCATATAAGGTTTACTTCTGAAAATCACTTAATACCACTTAATTCGTTGTTAAATGATTATATCCGGATAACATTCGACATGAGTATGTTCTGTGTATAGATAAATAATTCTATTGAAATGTTTTCGAACTGGCCTATTAATATACATTTTTCTGGACCTAATCAAAATTAATTCGACATATGCATAAATGTTAATACCCTCAATATGAGTGCTATATTCGGCTGTGCCGAATCTTATATACCCTTTACCATAGTGTATTTAAAAATATAAATTTTATAAAATTTAAATTTATTTCATTTTCCCGACTATATCATTATTATAGCAATAGCAAAACAAAATGAACAACAACGCTAAACGAAATAAGCACGCAAAAAACAAAATACACAAGTCAGTAAAACCAACAGACATCCAAACATACGAAACTGAATACACCAAGAAACAAAAACAATATACACAAGGCCAAGGCGAATTCAGATAAGGTGGTGTTATTCAATCAGCTGATAATTTTTTCAAATTTGTCAAAGTTTGTTATTGTTTACATTTTTATATTTAAAAATTTTCGTTAAACGGAGAAAAACTTCGTTTTGGTATGTATATACAAATATGTTGTTTTATATTTTATATTATCATTGTGTAGATAATGTGATTAACTAAAAAATCTCTTCCGGAACACTTTATATAAAGAAACACATATGAAGATTTTAGCCGAACAGCGGCAGCTTACTTTTACATACGGCAAAATTTCCCGTCAGTAAATTTTGTGAGGATCGGTTCACATTTGACCCTAGCCCCCATATAAATACCTTTTCAGAAAACAAGATTTTCATCACTAAATTGCTTAAATATATCAGAATTAAGGTAAAATTCAAAATAAATGCTTTATTTTAAAAATAAATCACATTTTAAATGTAATTTTTTATTAAAATTTTTGATGATGCCACTTTTTCATATTTTTGCTCCCGCGGAATTTATAATTGGGGGATATTTTTCTCGAGAAAAATGTTTTCCGTGAGAAAGAAATTCCTTGGGAATATTCATGATTGCGCTGATAAGTTTGTCATTCAGTGTGTAGCACCAATAAATATTCATCTAAGACCCAACAAAGTATATATATACTGGGTCCTTATTAAATTCTGAGTCGATTTGGATATGTCCGTCTGTCTGTGTAAAACACGCTCACGTTAAAAATAAGTAAAGGAAATCAACCAATTTCACCCAAAATATTTATTATTATCCTAAGCAGTTTGGTATCGAAAATCAGCAAAATCGGTTCACAACGTAAAAGTTATGAGTAAAAATTTCAGACTACCTCAAAAAATATACGTTTTTTCCTAATTCTTAAGAAGTTTTCTCAGAAACTACCAAAGATAATTCTATGAATTTTGTCACACATTATTTTTTCAGGGCAGTGATCAATTATGTTCAAAATCTTTACAATCGATCTAATATTTCTCATAGCCCCCATACAAAGGTAATTAGTTTATCATTAATAACTCCCCAAAAAAAATTCGAGTTTTTTACGGATCGGTTCATTATTGGTCATAGCTCTCATATAAGGCCCACTTCCGAAAATTACTTAAAAGCACATATTTCATTGAATTCTAAAGCTATAGGGATAAAATTTGACTTTAATATGTGTTGTGTACATACAAATCATTCTATTACTTTTTTCCCGGATCGGTCCATTATGGGTCATAGCTCCCATATATGGCCCACTTCCGAAAATCACTTAAATGAACATATTTCATTATCAAATAAAAATATCTTGATAAAATTCGACACAAAAATGTTTTGTGTATATAATTAATAAATCTATTGGAGTAAAATTCGACTTAATTTTTTTTTTTGCATATAAATCATTATTTGAAATTTTTCCTTATCAGTCCATAATTGGTCATAACTCCCATATAAGGACCATTCCCAAAAAATTACTTAAATGCACATTGACAATCAAGTTATCGGGATAAAATTCGACATAAATGTGTATTTTGTATATAAAATCATTATATTTTTTCCGGATCGGTCCATTAGTTGTCTTAGCTCCCATATAAGGTTTACTTCTGAAAATCACTTAATACCACTTAATTCGTTGTTAAATGATTATATCCGGATAACATTCGACATGAGTATGTTCTGTGTATAGATAAATAATTCTATTGAAATGTTTTCGAACTGGCCTATTAATATAAATTTTTCTGGACCTAATCAAAATTAATTCGACATATGCATAAATGTTAATACCCTCAATATGAGTGCTATATTCGGCTGTGCCGAATCTTATATACCCTTTACCATAGTGTATTTAAAAATATAAATTTTATAAAATTTAAATTTATTTCATTTTCCCGACTATATCATTATTATAGCAATAGCAAAACAAAATGAACAACAACGCTAAACGAAATAAGCACGCAAAAAACAAAATACACAAGTCAGTAAAACCAACAGACATCTAAACATACGAAACTGAATACACCAAGAAACAAAAACAATATACACAAGGCCAAGGCGAATTCAGATAAGGTGGTGTTATTCAATCAGCTGATAATTTTTTTCTTAATTCGCCTGGTTTACGTATGTAGCTGTCAAAGTTTGTTATTGTTTACATTTTTATATTTAAAAATTTTCGTTAAACGGAGAAAAACTTCGTTTTGGTATGTATACAAATATGTTGTTTTATATTTTATATTATCATTGTGTAGATATTGTGATTAACTAAAAAAAATCTCTTCCGGAACACTTTATATAAAAAAACACATATGAAGATTTTAGCCGAACAGCGGCAGCTTACTTTTACATACGGCAAAATTTCCCGTCAGTAAATTTTGTGAGGATCGGTTCACATTTGAACCGAAAATAAATGCTTTATTTTAAAAATAAATCACATTTTAAATGTAATTTTTTATTAAAATTTTTTGATGATGCCACTTTTTCATATTTTTGCTCCCGCGGAATTTATAATTGGGGGATATTTTTCTCGAGAAAAATGTTTTCCGTGAGAAAGAAATTCCTTGAGAATATTCATGATTGCTCTGATAAGTTTGTCATTCAGTGTGTAGCACCAATAAATATTCATCTAAGACCCAACAAAGTATATATATACTGGGTCCTTATTAAATTCTGAGTCGATTTGGATATGTCCGTCTGTCTGTGTAAAACACGCTCACGTTAAAAATAAGTAAAGGAAATCAACCAATTTCACCCAAAATATTTATTATTATCCTAAGCAGTTTGGTATCGAAAATCAGCAAAATCGGTTCACAACGTAAAAGTTATGAGTAAAAATTTCAGACTACCTCGAAAAAAATACGTTTTTTCCTAATTCTTAAGAAGTTTTCTCAGAAACTACCAAAGATAATTCTATGAATTTTGTCACACATTAGGGGCTTTTTTTAATCACTGGATTTATTTTATTTCAAGAAAAAAACTATCTTTGGAAGCTGGAATTTAGTTTTGGACATCATTATCTGAAAATACACTCTGTAAGCTAATATAAGGTCAAAGAAAAATTAATTTTAGTGCAAACATGGCGGTTCTGCAGCTAAAAGAAGTAAATCTAATTTGGATTTATTAAATCCAAAAAAAATAGTTAGATTTAGCTAATTTCAATATGGCAATGCTTTGTATTCATAGAACAAAACCAAAATAATTTTAAAATAAACTAATTTGTTTTATTTTGCTATTCACCAATAGATGGCAAATATTTCTTAAAATATGTAAAAATAGGAAAATAAACAAAATTCCTGTAACTAAAATATTGCACACATGATATTTTAGTGCAAATACCAATTTTTGCAAAAATTGTTACAAATTTTATGGAAAATTTATGATTTTAATATTAAGTTTTGAAATAACTCCATCTGTTGGTCGCTGCTGACATTATGATTTGAAATTTGTTTAGTCTCGATTTAAACCTTTTGCCTTATCCACCTGGCGTACAGTACCAGAACTAAAATTTAGATTTAATAAATCCAATTGTTTTAAAAAATGCTGCTATTATTTTTTCAGGGCAGTGATCAATTATGTTCAAAATCTTTACAATCGATCTAATATTTCTCATAGCCCCCATACAAAGGTAATTAGTTTATCATTAATAACTCCCCCAAAAAAAATTCGAGTTTTTTACGGATCGGTTCATTATTGGTCATAGCTCTCATATAAGGCCCACTTCCGAAAATTACTTAAAAGCACATATTTCATTGAATTCTAAAGCTATAGGGATAAAATTTGACTTTAATATGTTTTGTGTACATACAAATCATTCTATTACTTTTTTCCCGGATCGGTCCATTATGGGTCATAGCTCCCATATAAGGCCCACTTCCGAAAATCACTTAAATGAACATATTTCATTATCAAATAAAAATATCTTGATAAAATTCGACACAAAAATGTTTTGTGTATATAATTAATAAATCTATTGGA
This sequence comes from Lucilia sericata, assembly GCF_015586225.1. NCBI lineage: Eukaryota > Metazoa > Arthropoda > Insecta > Diptera > Calliphoridae > Lucilia > Lucilia sericata. Next base: position 98,128 of record NW_023995442.1, on the reverse strand, counting down.
GAAAATTCGACTTAAATTTTTTTTTTGCACATAAATCATTATTTGAAATTTTTTCCTTATCAGTCCATAATTGGTCATAACTCCCATATAAGGACCATTCCCAAAAAATTACTTAAATGCACATTGACAATCAAGTTATCGGGATAAAATTCGACATAAATGTGTATTTTGTATATAAAAATCATTATATTTTTTCCGGATCGGTCCATTAGTTGTCTTAGCTCCCATATAAGGTTTACTTCTGAAAATCACTTAATACCACTTAATTCGTTGTTAAATGATTATATCCGGATAACATTCGACATGAGTATGTTCTGTGTATAGATAAATAATTCTATTGAAATGTTTTCGAACTGGCCTATTAATATAAATTTTTCTGGACCTAATCAAAATTAATTCGACATATGCATAAATGTTAATACCCTCAATATGAGTGCTATATTCGGCTGTGCCGAATCTTATATACCCTTTACCATAGTGTATTTAAAAATATAAATTTTATAAAATTTAAATTTATTTCATTTTCCCGACTATATCATTATTATAGCAATAGCAAAACAAAATGAACAACAACGCTAAACGAAATAAGCACGCAAAAAACAAAATACACAAGTCAGTAAAACCAACAGACATCCAAACATACGAAACTGAATACACCAAGAAACAAAAACAATATACACAAGGCCAAGGCGAATTCAGATAAGGTGGTGTTATTCAATCAGCTGATAATTTTTTCAAATTTGTCAAAGTTTGTTATTGTTTACATTTTTATATTTAAAAATTTTCGTTAAACGGAGAAAAACTTCGTTTTGGTATGTATATACAAATATGTTGTTTTATATTATCATTGTGTAGATAATGTGATTAACTAAAAAAATCTCTTCCGGAACACTTTATATAAAGAAACACATATGAAGATTTTAGCCGAACAGCGGCAGCTTACTTTTACATACGGCAAAATTTCCCGTCAGTAAATTTTGTGAGGATCGGTTCACATTTGACCCTAGCCCCCATATAAATACCTTTTCAGAAAACAAGATTTTCATCACTAAATTGCTTAAATATATCAGAATTAAGGTAAAATTCAAAATAAATGCTTTATTTTAAAAATAAATCACATTTTAATAGTAATTTTTTATTAAAATTTTTTGATGATGCCACTTTTTCATATTTTTGCTCCCGCGGAATTTATAATTGGGGGATATTTTTCTCGAGAAAAATGTTTTCCGTGAGAAAGAAATTCTTTGGGAATATTCATGATTGCGCTGATAAGTTTGTCATTCAGTGTGTAGCACCAATAAATATTCATCTAAGACCCAACAAAGTATATATATACTGGGTCCTTATTAAATTCTGAGTCGATTTGGATATGTCCGTCTGTCTGTGTAAAACACGTTAAAAATAAGTAAAGGAAATCAACCAATTTCACCCAAAATATTTATTATTATCCTAAGCAGTTTGGTATCGAAAATCAGCAAAATCGGTTCACAACGTAAAAGTTATGAGTAAAAATTTCAGACTACCTCGAAAAAAATACGTTTTTTCCTAATTCTTAAGAAGTTTTCTCAGAAACTACCAAAGATAATTCTATGAATTTTGTCACACATTATTTTTTCAGGGCAGTGATCAATTATGTTCAAAATCTTTACAATCGATCTAATATTTCTCATAGCCCCCATACAAAGGTAATTAGTTTATCATTAATAACTCCCCAAAAAAAATTCGAGTTTTATACGGATCGGTTCATTATTGGTCATAGCTCTCATATAAGGCCCACTTCCGAAAATTACTTAAAAGCACATATTTCATTGAATTCTAAAGCTATAGGGATAAAATTTGACTTTAATATGTTTTGTGTACATACAAATCATTCTATTACTTTTGGCTCATAGCTCCCATATATGGCCCACTTCCGAAAATCACTTAAATGAACATATTTCATTATCAAATAAAAATATCTTGATAAAATTCGACACAAAAATGTTTTGTGTATATAATTAATAAATCTATTGGAGTAAAATTCGACTTAAATTTTTTTTTTGCATATAAATCATTATTTGAAATTTTTTCATTATCAGTCCATAATTGGTCATAACTCCCATATAAGGACCATTCCCAAAAAATTACTTAAATGCACATTGACAATCAAGTTATCGGGATAAAATTCGACATAAATGTGTATTTTGTATATAAAAATCATTATATTTTTTCCGGATCGGTCCATTAGTTGTCTTAGCTCCCATATAAGGTTTACTTCTGAAAATCACTTAATACCACTTAATTCGTTGTTAAATGATTATATCCGGATAACATTCGACATGAGTATGTTCTGTGTATAGATAAATAATTCTATTGAAATGTTTTCGAACTGGCCTATTAATATAAATTTTTCTGGACCTAATCAAAATTAATTCGACATATGCATAAATGTTAATACCCTCAATATGAGTGCTATATTCGGCTGTGCCGAATCTTATATACCCTTTACCGTAGTGTATTTAAAAATATAAATTTTATAAAATTTAAATTTATTTCATTTTCCCGACTATATCATTATTATAGCAATAGCAAAACAAAATGAACAACAACGCTAAACGAAATAAGCACGCAAAAAACAAAATACACAAGTCAGTAAAACCAACAGACATCTAAACATACGAAACTGAATACACCAAGAAACAAAAACAATATACACAAGGCCAAGGCGAATTCAGATAAGGTGGTGTTATTCAATCAGCTGATAATTTTTTTCTTAATTCGCCTGGTTTACGTATGTAGCTGTCAAAGTTTGTTATTGTTTACATTTTTATATTTAAAAATTTTCGTTAAACGGAGAAAAACTTCGTTTTGGTATGTATACAAATATGTTGTTTTATATTTTATATTATCATTGTGTAGATATTGTGATTAACTAAAAAAAATCTCTTCCGGAACACTTTATATAAAAAAACACATATGAAGATTTTAGCCGAACAGCGGCAGCTTACTTTTACATACGGCAAAATTTCCCGTCAGTAAATTTTGTGAGGATCGGTTCACATTTGAACCGAAAATAAATGCTTTATTTTAAAAATAAATCACATTTTAAATGTAATTTTTTATTAAAATTTTTTGATGATGCCACTTTTTCATATTTTTGCTCCCGCGGAATTTATAATTGGGGGATATTTTTCTCGAGAAAAATGTTTTCCGTGAGAAAGAAATTCCTTGAGAATATTCATGATTGCTCTGATAAGTTTGTCATTCAGTGTGTAGCACCAATAAATATTCATCTAAGACCCAACAAAGTATATATATACTGGGTCCTTATTAAATTCTGAGTCGATTTGGATATGTCCGTCTGTCTGTGTAAAACACGCTCACGTTAAAAATAAGTAAAGGAAATCAACCAATTTCACCCAAAATATTTATTATTATCCTAAGCAGTTTGGTATCGAAAATCAGCAAAATCGGTTCACAACGTAAAAGTTATGAGTAAAAATTTCAGACTACCTCGAAAAAAATACGTTTTTTCCTAATTCTTAAGAAGTTTTCTCAGAAACTACCAAAGATAATTCTATGAATTTTGTCACACATTAGGGGCTTTTTTTAATCACTGGATTTATTTTGGATTTATTTTATTTCAAGAAAAAAACTATCTTTGGAAGCTGGAATTTAGTTTTGGACATCATTATCTGAAAATACACTCTGTAAGCTAATATAAGGTCAAAGAAAAATTAATTTTAGTGCAAACATGGCGGTTCTGCAGCTAAAAGAAGTAAATCTAATTTGGATTTATTAAATCCAAAAAAAATAGTTAGATTTAGCTAATTTCAATATGGCAATGCTTTGTATTCATAGAACAAAACCAAAATAATTTTAAAATAAACTAATTTGTTTTATTTTGCTATTCACCAATAGATGGCAAATATTTCTTAAAATATGTAAAAATAGGAAAATAAACAAAATTCCTGTAACTAAAATATTGCACACATGATATTTTAGTGCAAATACCAATTTTTGCAAAAAATTGTTACAAATTTTATGGAAAATTTATGATTTTAATATTAAGTTTTGAAATAACTCCATCTGTTGGTCGCTGCTGACATTATGATTTGAAATTTGTTTAGTCTCGATTTAAACCTTTTGCCTTATCCACCTGGCGTACAGTACCAGAACTAAAATTTAGATTTAATAAATCCAATTGTTTAAAAAATGCTGCTATTATTTTTTCAGGGCAGTGATCAATTATGTTCAAAATCTTTACAATCGATCTAATATTTCTCATAGCCCCCATACAAAGGTAATTAGTTTATCATTAATAACTCCCCCAAAAAAAATTCGAGTTTTTTACGGATCGGTTCATTATTGGTCATAGCTCTCATATAAGGCCCACTTCCGAAAATTACTTAAAAGCACATATTTCATTGAATTCTAAAGCTATAGGGATAAAATTTGACTTTAATATGTTTTGTGTACATACAAATCATTCTATTACTTTTTTCCCGGATCGGTCCATTATGGGTCATAGCTCCCATATAAGGCCCACTTCCGAAAATCACTTAAATGAACATATTTCATTATCAAATAAAAATATCTTGATAAAATTCGACACAAAAATGTTTTGTGTATATAATTAATAAATCTATTGGAGAAAAATTCGACTTAAATTTTTTTTTTTGCACATAAATCATTATTTGAAATTTTTTCCTTATCAGTCCATAATTGGTCATAACTCCCATATAAGGACCATTCCCAAAAAATTACTTAAATGCACATTGACAATCAAGTTATCGGGATAAAATTCGACATAAATGTGTATTTTGTATATAAAAATCATTATATTTTTTCCGGATCGGTCCATTAGTTGTCTTAGCTCCCATATAAGGTTTACTTCTGAAAATCACTTAATACCACTTAATTCGTTGTTAAATGATTATATCCGGATAACATTCGACATGAGTATGTTCTGTGTATAGATAAATAATTCTATTGAAATGTTTTCGAACTGGCCTATTAATATAAATTTTTCTGGACCTAATCAAAATTAATTCGACATATGCATAAATGTTAATACCCTCAATATGAGTGCTATATTCGGCTGTGCCGAATCTTATATACCCTTTACCATAGTGTATTTAAAAATATAAATTTTATAAAATTTAAATTTATTTCATTTTCCCGACTATATCATTATTATAGCAATAGCAAAACAAAATGAACAACAACGCTAAACGAAATAAGCACGCAAAAAACAAAATACACAAGTCAGTAAAACCAACAGACATCCAAACATACGAAACTGAATACACCAAGAAACAAAAACAATATACACAAGGCCAAGGCGAATTCAGATAAGGTGGTGTTATTCAATCAGCTGATAATTTTTTCAAATTTGTCAAAGTTTGTTATTGTTTACATTTTTATATTTAAAAATTTTCGTTAAACGGAGAAAAACTTCGTTTTGGTATGTATATACAAATATGTTGTTTTATATTATCATTGTGTAGATAATGTGATTAACTAAAAAAATCTCTTCCGGAACACTTTATATAAAGAAACACATATGAAGATTTTAGCCGAACAGCGGCAGCTTACTTTTACATACGGCAAAATTTCCCGTCAGTAAATTTTGTGAGGATCGGTTCACATTTGACCCTAGCCCCCATATAAATACCTTTTCAGAAAACAAGATTTTCATCACTAAATTGCTTAAATATATCAGAATTAAGGTAAAATTCAAAATAAATGCTTTATTTTAAAAATAAATCACATTTTAATAGTAATTTTTTATTAAAATTTTTTGATGATGCCACTTTTTCATATTTTTGCTCCCGCGGAATTTATAATTGGGGGATATTTTTCTCGAGAAAAATGTTTTCCGTGAGAAAGAAATTCTTTGGGAATATTCATGATTGCGCTGATAAGTTTGTCATTCAGTGTGTAGCACCAATAAATATTCATCTAAGACCCAACAAAGTATATATATACTGGGTCCTTATTAAATTCTGAGTCGATTTGGATATGTCCGTCTGTCTGTGTAAAACACGTTAAAAATAAGTAAAGGAAATCAACCAATTTCACCCAAAATATTTATTATTATCCTAAGCAGTTTGGTATCGAAAATCAGCAAAATCGGTTCACAACGTAAAAGTTATGAGTAAAAATTTCAGACTACCTCGAAAAAAATACGTTTTTTCCTAATTCTTAAGAAGTTTTCTCAGAAACTACCAAAGATAATTCTATGAATTTTGTCACACATTATTTTTTCAGGGCAGTGATCAATTATGTTCAAAATCTTTACAATCGATCTAATATTTCTCATAGCCCCCATACAAAGGTAATTAGTTTATCATTAATAACTCCCCAAAAAAAATTCGAGTTTTATACGGATCGGTTCATTATTGGTCATAGCTCTCATATAAGGCCCACTTCCGAAAATTACTTAAAAGCACATATTTCATTGAATTCTAAAGCTATAGGGATAAAATTTGACTTTAATATGTTTTGTGTACATACAAATCATTCTATTACTTTTGGCTCATAGCTCCCATATATGGCCCACTTCCGAAAATCACTTAAATGAACATATTTCATTATCAAATAAAAATATCTTGATAAAATTCGACACAAAAATGTTTTGTGTATATAATTAATAAATCTATTGGAGTAAAATTCGACTTAAATTTTTTTTTTGCATATAAATCATTATTTGAAATTTTTTCATTATCAGTCCATAATTGGTCATAACTCCCATATAAGGACCATTCCCAAAAAATTACTTAAATGCACATTGACAATCAAGTTATCGGGATAAAATTCGACATAAATGTGTATTTTGTATATAAAAATCATTATATTTTTTCCGGATCGGTCCATTAGTTGTCTTAGCTCCCATATAAGGTTTACTTCTGAAAATCACTTAATACCACTTAATTCGTTGTTAAATGATTATATCCGGATAACATTCGACATGAGTATGTTCTGTGTATAGATAAATAATTCTATTGAAATGTTTTCGAACTGGCCTATTAATATAAATTTTTCTGGACCTAATCAAAATTAATTCGACATATGCATAAATGTTAATACCCTCAATATGAGTGCTATATTCGGCTGTGCCGAATCTTATATACCCTTTACCGTAGTGTATTTAAAAATATAAATTTTATAAAATTTAAATTTATTTCATTTTCCCGACTATATCATTATTATAGCAATAGCAAAACAAAATGAACAACAACGCTAAACGAAATAAGCACGCAAAAAACAAAATACACAAGTCAGTAAAACCAACAGACATCCAAACATACGAAACTGAATACACAAGAAACAAAAACAATATACACAAGGCCAAGGCGAATTCAGATAAGGTGGTGTTATTCAATCAGCTGATAATTTTTTTCTTAATTCGCCTGGTTTACGTATGTAGCTGTCAAAGTTTGTTATTGTTTACATTTTTATATTTAAAAATTTTCGTTAAACGGAGAAAAACTTCGTTTTGGTATGTATACAAATATGTTGTTTTATATTTTATATTATCATTGTGTAGATAATGTGATTAACTAAAAAAAATCTCTTCCGGAACACTTTATATAAAGAAACACATATGAAGATTTTAGCCGAACAGCGGCAGCTTACTGTTACATACGGCTTAATTTTGAAATCTATTAAATGTTAACAAATTAAACAATATTGTTTTATATTTACACTATGTAGATAAAGTGATTTACTAAAAAAAAGTCTGTTCCGGAACGCTTTATACATATAACAAAACCTATATGAAGTATTTACCCGGCCGGCGGCTGCTACATTATGGCCAAATATTGAAAATTACTCCGCCGGAGTAGAATTATCCATTCGCAACAAAGATTCATTCATTTGTAATAAATTTTTTTCATGAATATGTACTTTTTTATGTTTATTTTTCACAAAAAAATTAAGTTTTACTTAACTTCAGGCACTCACTTAAATTTTGCAAATTAATCTGCCGAAATAGAATTTTTCGTTTGAAACAAACATTCAATTCAGAATATATTTTCTTCACAAATTTTAATATCTTTATCTTTATTTTTAATAAAATATAAAAATTTTACAAAAATTTTTCATGAAATGAATTCGCCGTACTTATGGTTTTTGACATCTACCTAAACCAAGTGCAAAAACAAAATACTTGTAAAATGTTGTTGTTGCAGAACTGCCACCACCTTATCTGAATTCGTCTTGCACAAGGCAATGAAACACATAGCCTTCCAAACATACGAAACGAAATACTCAAAAAAACAAAAACAAAATGCACAACGCAATGAATAAACAGTGTTGTTGTTGCTTATTTATCAAAGCATGAAAAAAATTATCTTTTTTTTATGAAATTTTCAGAGGTTGTCTCGGATTTTTGCTTATATCTCCGTTGTTTATGGACGGATTTTGCTGATTTTAAATAGGAAACTTCTCGAAAGCATGTCTGACAGAATTATTGAAGATTTGGATCGCGAATATATCTGGAGTCTTCAGAAAACTGATTTCAACAGACAGACGGACAGTCAAACAGACATTTAAAAACAAACTTAACTAAAAAAGGGGGTTTGCGTAGACGGACATCGCTAAACCGACTTCGATACCTATACGGAGTTACAAATTGTATTTGTTCCTTATGAGGTCACATAATTAATATTTTTTAAATTTTGAACAGAAAAACAGTGAAGTGAATTCACTTTAATTTTAAATGTTATAAAGAAAAATTTTAAGTACAATAATTTTGTTTTAATGTATATTAACTAAATGAATTTAAACTAAATGAATTAAAAAAAATTAATTTAAAAAAAATTTAATATTCAATAATCATTAACAGATTTTTCGCTGAAAGAATATATCATGAGTACTTTTGCACTTTATTTTGTCCGATAGTGTAAGTTAATTAAATCGTTTAAATTATTTAAAGATTCTTACTTTTTATTTTATATGTACGTATATTTTTTATTATTTGACCTGGTTCACACTGGAAAACCTTTTTGGGAAACTTTTGTTAGAGGACTTTTAGCTGAGGGGACATGTCGCAGGGTTTCTCCTCCTTTCTCTTTTAAATGCCCTTCGTAAAATAATGAACGTTTATATCGTGTTAGTGTTGCCCTTTTTATATTTCTTTATTGTTATTTCTTTTATTTTATTTATGAATAAATATATTTATTTATAAAATATTTGTCCAATAAAATATTGATAACAAATATATTTTAATATTTTATAAAAATTTTGAAGAAATTACACTCAATTGCTTATTTAAATAGGAGTTTAACTAAGAAATATTGTTCTTTTTACAATTATTTATTTAATTATTTATTGTTTGTTATAAAAATAACTAAAATTTAACAAGCAATTATTTAAAAATTAATTATTTTTAGATTCTATGTAATGTAAATAAAATTCAAAATATTGCTTCAGGCAACACTGATACATGTATTAAACTGATCGCACACGATCTTCACTCTTTGAGGTCAGAATAAAAATAAAGCAACTGGCAAAATTACGAACGCATAACAAAAGAGATAGCAAAAAAACCCCTCAAATTACGATTCGTGCGTCTTTTGCTACTTGACTGTTTATGTGTAGTTAGTTTCTATCACCCAATTTACATGATGATTTTTTTTCATGTTTGCCCAGACGTCTGTTTTCATGTTTGTCGATGATTGGTGGTGAGCGGGGTAGAGAAGAATGGGGGGTAAGAAAACAAACATGATTTGGGATTTTCATGATTGTTTAATATAAATTACTTAATATTATTATATAATTAATTATATTATTATATAATTAATATAAAAAGTAAAAATTTTATCGAAACACGATTTTTTATTTTCTTTTTTTTCTTTGACATATTTCAGAGTTTTTTCTCTTTTACTTATTAATTTTAAATTTTTTCTAATAACATTTAGTATAATTTTTTTTTTAAATAAATATTTACTAATTTAAGAAGTATATTAATTTTAATGTATAATTTTAAAGTATTTTAAATAATCGTAATAATTAAAATTTTCTGATGTACATTATTTTTAAAACATTAACATCACTGTTTTTTTCTTGTTTACATTTTTATGTATTTTATGTCAGCTGTTTATAGCTGTCACTTTGAATTCTATTTTCTACAGGTTCATCCGCAACGTAACTTCAACGTTACGGCAAAACTAACGACACAGGTTTTCGTAAGCCAAAAACGAATCAGCTGATTCATCACGGAACGGAACGTAGAGACTAACTGAGCCTTTACTGTTTGAGTCAACCAAGTTGATGTGTCGCCAAGGCGCTTTAAATATCAGCAATTTGAAAAGCACCATAATAGTGCCTTTCCGTAAAAAGGCACTATAAGAAAAAATTTAGAACCTTTATAAATGGGGTATGAGCCGAGCCAAGTAGCTTAATTAGCTTATCTTTTTTTGTTATATTTTGGTGTATGATGCACAAACGTTTTTAATACTTTTAGAAATAGTTTAATTCTATTAAATATAATGAATGTAATATGATTACATGACTTTCCCTAGCAAGGTAATCTTTTTTGTCAGGCAATTTTAAAACCATAAATATTTTATTAGACATATACACATGTTCCTAATACATTGGTGTTTTTTCTCTATAATTCACATGTAAATATTGTGGTATTTTGTTTCAAACAACGGGCGAGCAACAGGCGATCAACAATCTACAGATACATACTTATGTATATGTATGTCTGTAAAAGTTAAAAAATTTAGCTTACTTCACATTTTTTTGTTTTATACAAATCAATTTTTTTCTTGATTAATTTTGTTTAAAAGAGTTTTAGGGTAATTACAAATATTTGAATATGCAATTGATTTGGGTCAACAACCCAGCTCCATGGAACTGTATACGTATTCAAATTCAAGGTTAAATACAACGGAAATTAATGTTACGGTTTTTATTAACACCCCAATAATTCTTCTACATTACTCATATAAACAAAAACTAATAAAATGCTATTTATGCAAGTCATCAGTTTCCAATTTAAAGTAAGTAATAAAGGTGCAAACAAAAATTAAAAAATTGTCTCCCTGCTTAAAATTGTTTGTATGTTCTTTTAACATTATTACATACGAAAAAAGTTTTAATATTACTAATATAAAATTGAGTGTACTATTTTTATTTTTTATAAAAATTATATTTATTGAAAGAAATTGAAAAGGAAATTAAAATTCATTTTTATGATTATTTTTAAAACAAAAAAGTTTAAAGCAATGCACAGTGGTATAGGAAAAAAGAGGGAAATAATTCGGTAACTTCTAAACGGTTAATCCGATGAGTCGAGTTTAGGTTTTGAATTTGGACCTTATAGGCCAACCAGGGGCCCGGCGGGGGTCCTCAAATTAGGACACCTCGGCTATGTTAAATTTTTAAAACGATCCTATTTCTTCATTTGAGTTCCGATTTAAAAAAAATTTTGTATATAGAATCTCCTCATCGAGCACTATAAAAAATGCAGTAAATTATCTCTTATCGTTTAGGAGATATTCGCATTTGAAAATTAAAATTTTAAAATTTTTACCGTCCTTACTTTAGTTTTAAAAACAAGTTTATATATCAAGCAGTGAAAGAATTATGTAAAAATCATGACTGAGTCCAAAGTTATAGGCATTTTAATTTAAAAATTAAAAAAAGGCGATTTTTTGCCATTTTTTTGGGAAAAAAAGTATCTTTTTCTTTTTAAGTTATCTAAAAAGTTTCTAAGAAGATGTATATAGAACTTATACTTTTTGGAAGCTGACTTTACATAAAATACGATAAATGAAACAAAACCTAAAAATTTTTGATACCGAGGGGACCAGGTCCATCCAAAAAAAAACATATTTTTTATGGAAAATTTAATTTTGAGCAAAAATTCTCAAATCGCATAGTCGATATCAAATTATAGTGACCTGTTTTATATGACCCAATATGTTCTTAATCATTTTGTAACGGTTTCGATAACCCCGCCCCTGGTATGGATATAATAGGCAAAAAACTAAAAAATCCTATTTTTGGGATTTTTAAAACTTTTTTGGGAATTCCGGGATTTCTAATAAGAAAATTCGAAATTTTTATTTAATTTTGGATTTTGAGTAAAAAATCTACCTAACTGTAAAATTTCATCAAAAAATATTCATAAATAAAATTTTTATTGCAATTTGAAAAATTTGTATCTTCGCAAAAACTGAATAAAAAACATTTTTTAATTTTTTAAAAAAAAAAACATCTTTTAGAGAATTTATCTAGTACTATTATTTTCATCCATGTTAGGCATGTTTTACTACCTAAATTTTTATGAATTTTTACAGCCACTTTTTACGATTAATCTTTTATTCTTTATCCCTAAAAAAATTAACAAGTATTTATTTTATATAAAAATAGTCTTTATTTATTTTTTTTTTTATAAATTAATATAATTTTGTAAAATAATCGGTATCACAGTAGTCCATATCTAAAAGACAAAGTAAATCTTTAAATTCATGAATATTTTCAAATGCTAACGTTTTGTAGCAAATCCAACGTTTCCTTATAGTAGATAAAACAGGATCAGAAGATAGAATCAGATTATTAAAAACATCTTCATTTTGAGACTGCCTAGAACACTTCCTTGAGCTAAACTGATGAATATGCTTAAAGTCTCTATTCCTCGATTCTTGGGGTTCTTCTGTAAGCTATCCTAAAGGCAGAATATTATGTTCTATGATGACCTTTCCATGACATAATATCTTGTGAACTGTAGGTGTCATTCCTTTCCAGGGATATAATTCCAAAAGTAATTTAGAAACTTTTGTAGAATACTCTCCAAATTTTGTTGCGTTCACTTTATGCTTGCTATTTATCGCCATTATAATAATATTGACCTTTTGCAGTAAATCCATATTAATTCAAGATGTTTGAAAAAACGTCTAGCGGTATTACCATCGTTTGTGCTTCCATATCCTGTGAATGGTTTATCAATATTTAATCCCATCCGCTTTTTAAATTCCTCTTGAATTCTTCTTTTCTCACTGCCTCTCATTTCCATTAACTCCTTATTGTTATTTGCACTTTTGTTTGCATTTTCCGGTATGCTTCTGTACTTTAAATCATATGCTAAATGTAGAAAATGTTCCAGAAATCGTATGCGAACATGTAGGGGGGATATTCCAAATTGTAATGTTTCCTCATTTATTGACCTTTGCTTGGAAATATTCGAAAATTCTGATTTTTTATCACCACATATGTAGCAGTACCAAGTAGATGATGTTCCTGTAATGGCATTTCCAACTTTCAAATCAATCATTGTAAGTTTTAAATCATAGGCCATGTTAAACGAATAATTTTCTATTTCGATTGTTATAGGTTCCAAGTTTTTAATTTCTGCTTCAATACGATTTATCAAATCTTGCGTTGTTGTTTTGGATTCCTTTATATACTCAAAGCATATTGGCCTACAAAAAGCTTTGGATCCTGGAGTCGAATTCTTCCAAATATCATCGAAACTGGTTGATGGAGAATCGCTGTCAGCATACTTTCGAATTCTTAATGGAACTAGCGATGCCATAAATACACTTTTATACTCGGAAGATGATTCACTTGTGTTGATTTGTTTATATTCCGAGAGTGCTGATAATCCATCACATCCCCACTTACAAATGAGTTGAAGATCACAAGAATTTATTTTTTTTTAGTTGGTCTGAAGAAAAGTCAGAAGCAATCCTTAAAGCAGTATTTTCGAGTAGAGCGCCGAGTCCAATAACAGCCTTCCGATCAGTTATTTCAATAGGAGATGGTATAATGCTTTTCTTCTTTTCATTTATTTTGTCATATGATGGTAAAACATCCACTCCTTTTTCAGATAGCGCCTTTCTTAACGTTATGTAGTTATCACGACTTAATCCCAGCTGCAACATAAGCGCAATAGCTTCTTCCTCAGTGAACGTTGTATCGGATGATGGTGTGGGTATACTCTTTACCACAGATATAACCAGATTTGTCAGAACTGACGTTTGTAAAAAGCGATTATCAGCTGAGCTTACCCCCATAATATGAAAGAAAGAAAAAATATCACTAATGTGAAAAAAATATCAACCATATACTACCTTTTTTAACATGTGTTCAAAAATAAATAAATAAATAAACACAAAATTTATTGAAAAATTTTCACAATTTTTTATTTTTTTTGTTTATTTATAGAAAAATAACAAAAATGAACTCCAACGAAGTTGTACCTTGTGGAAAAATGGTAAGTAATATCTGCAAATAAAGAAAAATACATTTTAATACGTTGTATTTGTAATAACATTAATTCTTTGTTTTTTTGCAAGAAATTTTTTAATATCTGGAAATTTTCTAATTGTTGGCTACTGACCTGGAAGCTAATGGACGAATTGGACCAAATCTCTCCTGGATCAGCAGTAAGTACCCTCAAGTGCCTGAAAATAAAACAAAAAAGCAAAAATCATTATTAGCAAAGTTTTTCTCTTTTCGTTTAAGGGTACACTATGGACAAAATTTTACAAATTTTGTCAAGGCTACTGACCTGGAAGCTAATGGACGAATTGGACCAAATCTCTCCTGGATCAGCGGTAAGTACCCTCAAGTGCCTGAAAATAAAACAAAAAAACAAAAATCATTATTAACAAAGTTTTTCTCTTTTCGTTTAAGGGTACACTATGGACAAAATTTTACAAATTTTGTCAAGGCTACTGACCTGGAAGCTAATGGACGAATTGGACCAAATCTCTCCTGGATCAGCGGTAAGTACCCTCAAGTGCCTGAAAATAAAACAAAAAACAAAAATCATTATTAACAAAGTTTTTCTCTTTTCGTTTAAGGGTACACTATGGACAAAATTTTACAAATTTTGTCAAGGCTACTGACCTGAAGCTAATGGACGAATTGGACCAAATCTCTCCTGGATCAGCGGTAAGTACCCTCAAGTGCCTGAAAATAAAACAAAAAAACAAAAATCATTATTAACAAAGTTTTTCTCTTTTCGTTTAAGGGTACACTATGGACAAAATTTTACAAATTTTGTCAAGGCTACTGACCTGAAGCTAATGGAGCAATTGGACCAAATCATGCACGGAGTTCACTGAAATGGAAGCCATAAATATATTAAAATTTATAATTTTCAAATGTGTTACAATGTTCGGTTTAATAAACTTACAATTAGTAATTGTAATTGTCAATTACATTAATGATTACCAGTTTTTATTTTGTTGGATGATTTTCTATCGACCTTTTCTGGTCTAGATCCATCATGTTCTGTATTAAACAGCATCACCTCAAGTAGGTTGTGGTTCTTCACCACGCATGATGGTCTTGAGTAAGTTTATGCTAGAAATGCTGACGCATTTTATATTCGCTGTACTTACTCCTGGATTACAGTAAAACAAAGTTATAACCAAGATTCTTTTGGAAAATAATGTTTTTAATAGCTCATACTACAATACTACAACGTTGATTTTAATTCAAAATAATTATATATAGTATAAAAGTATATGTACACAAAACCTCTTAAACATTCAATATATAAATGATATAAACAAATTGCAAATGCAAAAAATAAAATATATTAAAGATATTACATTTTTAGAAAGATTGGTGAATGTATTTCGTGTAGTGGAAGTTTTTGTGAATTATGTTGGGTTTAAGTACTTTATATACATACATTTCATACACATTGAACTAAATTATAATAATGTATTGTTAATACCAGGTGTTATGTTTGTTAGTGTTATTGTGTTAGCAAGCAAATTAGATGTGTGAGAAATAAATGTAATCCAATACCAAATAATTGAAATGAAATTATGTAAAAATATATGCAAAATAATGATTAATAAAATTAATTAAAAAAAATATATACAAAATATTAAAATAAAAAGCATCTTAACTAAGAAATGAATACTTCTGAACTAAAGCCTGTAAGATTGATAATATCTCATATATTGAATGAATGATTTTAAATGATATTTAGATAATGTATCAAGTAAACAACTCTGTCCTTGTCTAATTGAAGTGGATCATTTGGAATATAAGAAGTAGAATATTACAAGTGAGAGACGCAAAGATATTTTTGCTTGAAATTGGGTTCTTTCATTTTGGCATTAAAAAATCTAAGAATAAAATAAATTCTAATACGAATAAATAAATTTAAAATATCCTCATTTTTAATATTACCACAACAGAGATATGGTTGTACACTAACAAGCTCGTTAAAAATAATTTGAAGAAGGTTATCTCGATGGCAATTACTATCAAAAATACTCATGAATTTCCTCTCTAATTCTGAACAATAAGCAACGAACTCTTGAGGTGGTTTAACTAGGTGACAGTTTTCAAATTGTTTGGCAAAGGTGAAGCTATAATCTAACGGAATTTCTTCGTTGCTATCAAAATTTGGTAAGGGGTGATCACATAAATGCATTTTATGCAGTTTGAAATAAAAATATCCGCATATGTAAACAAATGCATTGTTTTCAAGGACAACACTTTCCTCCCTATCAAGACTACTATCATGAACATCTGACTCTCTAATGGATGGACAAGGATTTGGTAGAGAATGAAACTCATCCCATTGGGTATTATTAGCATCTAAACTATAAGCAAAATCTACTATGGAAAAATCTAATATTTTATCTTCCTGGGAAACAGTTTCACAGTTTCCATTTACTACTACATTGACATACTGAAGACCCCACCTCTTTTGGAATGAGCTTGAAAAATTACGAGGTGTAATTCGTACTGAATTACCAGATCCCTTTCGAATTTGGCCAAAGAAATGTTCCAAATGATACTGTGTAAGTCGTCGTGTCTTGATTCCCTGAAATCCTTCTTGATTAAGATAAAGGAAAAGGCTTTTCAAAGCCGAAATGTTGTTTAACCAACCGTTAATAAATTTAAAAGTTTTTGTTATATCTATTCCCTTTTCGTCAATAATTTTAATGGAAAGAAGTTTTTTCGAGGCCTGTCTAAGGAATTCCAACTGTTCGTCGGAAGCATTAAAAATTGTTCCCTCTGTACGGCTATTGAAAATGTCAAAAAGATCGTTAAAAAATTCTAAATAGTCAGCGGTGCTCAAAAATCTACTATGGAAAAATCTAATATTTTATCTTCCTGGGAAACAGTTTCACAGTTTCCATTTACTACTACATTGACATACTGAAGACCCCACCTCTTTTGGAATGAGCTTGAAAAATTACGAGGTGTAATTCGTACTGAATTACCAGATCCCTTTCGAATTTGGCCAAAGAAATGTTCCAAATGATACTGTGTAAGTCGTCGTGTCTTGATTCCCTGAAATCCTTCTTGATTAAGATAAAGGAAAAGGCTTTTCAAAGCCGAAATGTTGTTTAACCAACCGTTAATAAATTTAAAAGTTTTTGTTATATCTATTCCCTTTTCGTCAATAATTTTAATGGAAAGAAGTTTTTTCGAGGCCTGTCTAAGGAATTCCAACTGTTCGTCGGAAGCATTAAAAATTGTTCCCTCTGTACGGCTATTGAAAATGTCAAAAAGATCGTTAAAAAATTCTAAATAGTCAGCGGTGCTCAAAAATGTTGAAGATCTAGAAGAATCTAATTTCCCTGAAGCTTGTAGTATTCGCATTCCGGTAACAACAGTACGGCTTAAAACTTGAGCTGCTAAGTTGACTTTCATTTTTTGGAAATTATTAGGATGAATATGCTCCATACTTAGCTTAGGGGCACATTTTATGTAATTTGAATCTACTTTGTGGAAATGAATCACGTCTTCCCAAGATACAAGCTTATTTTCAAAATAAATTTTATTGCCTTTATTTAAAAGACAATTCCGACTGCTTTTCAAAAGGTGAGGACTGTCGTGCATAAAATGAATCTGTTTGTCATTTACCTCAAAATATGGTCGTTGGACAGTTACTTCAACACTCTTTGAAAAGTTGACGAAATTGGCTCCTTGATCGCAAACGAATTGGCAAGGTTTCAATCCTATGTCTTGTAACTTCGATATTGCCTCGAAAATATATTTTTTCATAACATGTCCTTTACAACTACCTTTTACAAAGAAATAAGAAACAGCTTGCGACCAACTATTGCCACCTATTCCACTTGCCATAATAACCATAGCGCTAGTCGCTATATTTCGTGAACGATTTTCGTCCCCGAAATCCTCTAGGCCTATTATTTTGTCTTTAAACCTATCGTAATCAAGAAAAGATTTCAAAGACATTTCGTCACAAGATACACTAACGTACTTCTCTTCCTCCGTAAATCCGCGTGCACGTTCTTTTAACGCTTCATAAGTTCCATTTAAATTACCTGGAGATTTTGGCCAGTCCTTTACAAACCGTTGTAAAGTTCTAACTTGAGGCCAATCCAGCAAAATAATTAAGTAACGGTATACTAAAGGAGAAAGGAAATACACAGCTAGAGCTATTAATTTTAAGCCAATACCATACCGACGATTTTTGGGCTCTCTATTATGATTAATTAAACTATTTTCTAAACAAACCGACATAGAATTTGATACTTTCGACGACATATCATTCTTCTTCTTCAACTCAAATTCCAATTTCTCAACTTTTTTCTTGTATTTATCTACGTGTGTCGATAACCTAGCATTTTCTGTCTGTAATCTGGATTTAATCCGTTTCTCTGTCAAATATCGTCCTCGGAAATTGTCGAGTGCCGTTTATAGTGTCCTTAATTTGTAGGAATAGGTTTTCTCTGTGGCTCCCACTGTAATATCTATGTCACCTATGTCTTCTTCTAGAACCTCAATATTAGAATTGTCTTCTGTCGTCTGAATATCTATTGGAGCATCTACGCTATTTTGCGTCACAATGTCTGTCATAGGAATGTCCTTGTCTGTTAAATTATCTGAGCTATCTAAACCTGTTGTATTTTCTTCGTTGAGAATTGAAACTGGAGTTGAATTTAATAAATTAGATTCTAAAGGCAAAGTGTTCTTTAGTTCAGAAGTTTCACTTTTTGGAACAGCAAATTTAGATATTTTATTCCCAAAAATGAATTCTTCCGAAAAATGCCGACTACATGCATATAAGCGTTTCACCGATGACTTCACACATAATATGCGAAGCCATTCGGCACGTCTAGAAAAAACAATAACGTTAAGGTATTAAAATTAATGTGTCCAATATTTTTATATTGTAAAAAAAGTATTTTTATATTGTAAAAAGACTAATCAATAGACTAGTCAATAGACTAATCAATTGACTAATCAATTGACTAATCAACAGACTAGTCAACTGACTAATCAATAGACTAGTCAATAGACTAATCAATTGACTAATCAATTGACTAATCAATTGACTAATCAATTGACTAATCAACAGACTAGTCAACTGACTAATCAATAGACTATTCAATAGACTAATCAATAGACTTATCAATTGACTAATCAACAGACTAGTCAACTGACTAATCAATAGACTAGTCAATAGACTAATCAATTGACTAATCAACAGACTAGTCAACTGACTAATCAATAGACTAGTCAATAGACAAATCAATTGACTAATCAATTGACTAGTCAACAGACTAGTCAACTGACTAATCAATAGACTAGTCAATAGACTAATCAATTGACTAATCAACAGACCAGTCAACTGACTAATCAATAGACTAATCAATTGACTAATCAACAGAATAGTCAACTGACTAATCAATAGACTATTCAATAGACTAATCAATAGACTAATCAATTGACTAATCAATTGACTAATCAACAGACTAGTCAACTGACTAATCAATAGACTAGTCAATAGACTAATCAATTGACTAATCAATTGACTAATCAACAGACTAATCAATTGACTAATCAATTGACTAGTCAATAGACTAATCAACAGACTATTCAATAGACTAGTCAATTGGCTAATCAATAGACTAGTCAATAGACTAATCAATAGACTAGTCAATTGACTAATCAATAGACTAATCAATTGACTAATCAATTGACTAATCAATAGACTAATCAATAGGACTAGTCATTGACTAATCAATAGACTAGTCAACTGACTAATCAATAGACTAGTCAATAGACTAATCAATTGACTAATCAATTGACTAATCAACCGACTATATAGACTAGTCAACAGACTATTCAAATAGACTAGTCAATTGGCTAATCAATAGACTAGTCAATAGACTAATCAATTGACTAATCAATTGACTAATCAACAGACTAGTCACTGACTAATCAATAGACTATTCAATAGACTAATCAATAGACTTATCAATTGACTAATCAACAGACTAGTCAACTGACTAATCAACAGACTAGTCAACTGACTAATCAATAGACTAGTCAATAGACTAATCAATTGACTATCAATTGACTATCAATTGACTATTCAACAGACTAGTCAACGACTAATCAATAGACTAGTCAATAGACTAATCAATTGACTAATCAATTGACTAATCAATTGACTAATCAATTGACTAATCAACAGACTAGTCAACTGACTAATCAATAGACTAGTCAATAGACTAATCAATTGACTAATCAATTGACTAATCAACAGACTAGTCAACTGACTAATCAATAGACTAGTCAATAGACTAATCAATTGACTAATCAATTGACTAATCAACAGACTAGTCAACTAACTAATCAATAGACTATTCAATAGACTAATCAATAGACTTATCAATTGACTAGTCAACAGACTAGTCAACTGACTAATCAATAGACTAGTCAATAGACTAATCAATTGACTAATAAATTGACTAATCAATTGACTAATCAACAGACTAATCAACAGACTAGTCAACTGACTAATCAATAGACTTATCAATTGGCTAATCAATAGACTAGTCAATTGACTAATCAAAAATTGACTAATCAAAAGACTAGTCAATACTAATCAATAGACTAATCAACAGAGTACTAATCAATAAATTAATTAATGACTGGTAAATAGTGTAATTCTTACACCAGTCTATATAATAATTAATATGCCAGTATAAATGTTTGTGTAATCATTTGTATAAGTTTTTGTGTAATCATTTTTTATTGCCACCGTCTACAACCAAAGACTTCATATACTGCCGGTAATAAAAGAAGAATACACAAAACACTCTTGCAAACTTACACAATAATCCAATTGGTAAAGATGATATTATCAAATTGGAATTAAAGACGGAAAGGCAAATTTTCAATTTACATTTTGGACATACATTTTTCCCATTGAAATTGTAAAATGAAAATTCACTTTCCGGCTTTACTGGACACTTAAAAATTCAAACTCCTACCTTGTCGGATCCTTCGGAAAGCGGTGAAGATTCTCCCCTTCTGGACAATCCTTAACACATTTGCGGCTCCTGAAAAATAAAGAGAATATTAGAAAAAAATAAATTTAAAAATTTCCAAATGAAACTTACATGTTGCTGTTTTTTTGTTTTGTTTTTTTCTGCGGCCAATAAAAAATTACGAAACTCCAACTACTACTCTTAAATGACACAACAGAAATGAGGAATTTGCGCCGAAATCGCAATTTTGAAGCCAAAATTGACACCAATTTTGGCGCAAAAAGAAAGTTTTCCTCATTTTTTTCTCAAATTTGTTTAAAAAATTTACATTTGAATGTAAACAAACAATTTTTTATTTAACCCTCACAAAAAAAAGAGATAGCTATACATATTATATTAATATTTGCTGTCTTCTTTTTATTTAAGGGTTAAATGAGTGATGCCACTTTGACAAGTTTTAGTGCATCTTTCCGCCGCTTGGTGGCCGTGTCGCCTCTGCTTACTTTGTGCTCTTTACAATTCTTTTCAGTCGTCTTGGTGATGCGGTTGGAAGAATATATGCAATTTTTATGGCATCCAAAGGCTGTTTTTCTTTTCTTAACATTGCTTTAAAAGTGTCCGAAACTTCTTCGTTAGATAAGGTTTCTAGTGAAGTTGATAACCTTTTCCTCTTTGATTTTGAGCTCAAATCCTCATACTGCTTACAGGGAGCACCAACAGTTGATACGCAAATAGCAACTTCTACACATTCATCCAGCCAATCAGAAAATTTCGATCGAAATTTAGCAATGGAATACCGAACACTCTTCAGTTTTATATCAACTGATTTTATAAAATTTTCAATTTTACATATATCAGTTTTATCCACTTTATTTTTATGTGCAGTTTCAATATATTTCAATAAGATGTTGACTTTATCTTGAAAAGGAGCTGAAGAGTTTTCAAATAAAATAAATCATTTT
Organism: Lucilia sericata; assembly: GCF_015586225.1. NCBI lineage: Eukaryota > Metazoa > Arthropoda > Insecta > Diptera > Calliphoridae > Lucilia > Lucilia sericata. The sequence continues at coordinate 75,939 of NW_023995442.1, read as the reverse complement.
TTTTAGTACGATCGCCATGGTTAGAAAATTACAAATAATTACAAAGCTACCTATTAAAGTGACCTATAGGGGTAAAAATCATTAATTAATTAAAAAAATAAAAATAATAATTGAACATTTTTTAATATATGTAACAAATTTAAGAGTTAACCTTATGGATGAAAATAATAGTGCTAGGTAAATTTTCTAAAAGATGTTGAGTTTTCAATAATTAATTTGTCACTTAAAAAACATTAGGTAGGCATGTTATATATCAATGGAAAGGTAATTTTGTCTATTTTTCAAAACTGTATATAATAATATAAAAAAATTAAAAAATTCGCGGAATACTTTTAAAAAAAAATTAAAATATGTTTTTTATTCAGTTTTTGCGAAGATACAAATTTTTCAAATTGCAATAAAAATTTTATTTATGAATATTTTTTGATGAAATTTTACAGTTAGGTAGATTTTTTTACTTAAAATCCAAAATTAAATAAAAATTTCGAATTTCCTTATTAGAAATCCCGGAATTCCCAAAAAATTTTAAAAAATCCCAAAAGTGGGATTTTTTGGTTTTTTGCCTATTATATCCATACCAGGGGCGGGGTTATCGAAACCCGTTACAAAATGATTAAGAACATATTGGGTCATATAAAACAGGTCACTATAATTTGATATCGACTATGCGATTTGAGAATTTTTGCTCAAAATTGAATTTTCCATAAAAAATAGGTTTTTTTTTGGATGAACCTGGTCCCCTCGGTATCAAAAATTTTTAGGTTTTGTTTCATTTATCGTATTTTATGGAAAGTCAGATTTCAAAAAAGTATAAATTCTATATACATCTTCTTAGAAACTTTTTAGATAACTTAAAAAGAAAAAGATACTTTTTTCCCAAAAAAATGGCAAAAAAATCGCCTTTTTTTAATTTTTTAAATTAAAATGCCTATAACTTTGGACTCAGTCATGATTTTTACATAATTCTTTCACTGCTTGATATATAAACTTGTTGTTAAGCGAATAAAAAAAATGGGAATATTTGGACCCGCTATTATCAAAAAACTAAAGTAAGGACGGTAAAAATTTTAAAATTTAATTTTCAAATGCGAATATCTCCTAAACTATAAGAGATAATTTACTGCTAGATAGTGCTCGATGAGGAGATTCTATATACGATTTTTTTTTAAATCGGAACTCAAATGAAGAAATAGGATAGTTTTAAAAATTTAACATAGCCGAGGTGTCCTAATTTGAGGACCCCCGCCGGGCCCCTGCTTGGCCTATAAGGTCCAAATTCAAAACCTAAACTCGACAATACCTCTTTGTGCATACCAAATTTCATTAAAATCGGATTAACCGTTTAGAAGTTACCGAATTATTTCCCTCTTTTTTTTTTCCTATACCACTGTGCAATGTTTATATGATTATGATTAAGAGTAAAAATAAAGTAATTAACGGAAAGGTTACTACAGTTCTCCCCTACTAGACTTTTATGTGGCGAAGCGAACAGAAAGTCATTTTGATCTCCGAGATTTTTTTGGCCTCATTTTGCACTTCATTGGTATCTTCAAAAGTATAAGCCGGCTTTAATCTATCAATGGAAATGTTTACTTCTTTATTATTAATTTTTAGTTTAAAGTATTTGGAGTATTTATTAAGAACTGGATATGGGCCTTCATATGGTGGAGTTAGAGATTTTTTCACTTTGTCATTTCGTACAAAGACAAAATTTGTGTCTTTTAATCCAGGGTTAAGAAATGGTTTTTGGACATTATGATGAGCTGTATCGACAGGCTGAATAACGAATTCTGACTGATATGTTGTGTTTGATGATGCTAAAAATTCTCCAGGTAAACGTAATTGAGTACCTAATACTAATTCAGTTGGTGTAGCATTTATGTCAGGTTTATGAATAGATCTTAATCCAAGTAGTATTATTGGTAGTTGGCGTGACCAATTTGCATTTTTGCTACACATAATTGAAGCCTTAAGAGTTCGATGGAAGCGTTCAATAATTCCATTACTCTGCGGGTGATATGCTGTAGTTCTCTTCAGTCCTCAAAATAAGCCGGCTGGGATTACAAGTGGTAACGTCACCAATTGAAGAAGAACTTGAATTGGTTTTATTTGGGATGTTTGAATTATTTTGAAGTGAAGGTTTGGCGGAATTATGACGTAATTCCACCGAATTGTTTAGTTTTTTGAAACATCAAAATTACATGGCGGGCTGCACTTACGAGCACGATTACCAAACTTTTTATGGTAATAACAAAATGATATATTTTGTGGTGAACTGTTTCTGCGTGATGATGACGATGAACGTTTAATATCCTTTTGTAAGGAGGATAATGTTTTCTCAATCTGCAAAAGTCTTTCGGAAACATCATTTGAAACGGCATCAATTGCAATATTCTTGTTTGTGGGACATGTAATTGATTCCACCGACTTTATATGAGTAGAGTCAAAAATGTCATCTGCTATTGCACCAAGTTCATCCAACGGGCAATTGGGGCTACTTTTCAATACGCATGCTAGAACTGCACGTACAGAGACTGGCAAACGCTGAATCCATAATTGTTTAATTAACTGCATGTCATTAGTAATATCTGTCCTTTGTAGAAGTGTTAAAATGTGACTTGGTTTACTATCTCCCAACTGAATTCCTGTCATCAATTGTTCCAATCGATCCATTGGAGATGCAGAAAATTTTTTGATAAGAATTTGTTTTATTGTTTCATACTTATTGGATTGTGGAGGATTTCGAACAATGTCAAAAACTTGCTCATGCAGTTTTTCATCCATGTACATTATTGCTATATTGAACTCGGTCTGGTCTTGCTGATCTTGATTCATTCTTCCAAAGCCGTTGATTTGAAAAAATGCTTCTAAACGAGTGAACCATGCTTGAATGCTACCAATTGAATAGGCTTGTAATTGAGGAATTTGAACTCGTGTAGCGAAACTGGAAATATCTGCTGAATCCGATATGTTGTTGGACGAATTGGTATTTGCAGATGCATAGGGGATTGAATTGTTTGATTGATTTTCCATTTTTTTTCGGGGTCACCAATTATAGAATTGAGTGTACTATTTTTATTTTTTATAAAAATTATGTTTATTGAAAGAAATTGAAATGAAAATTAAAATTCATTTTTATGATTATTTTTAAAACAAAAAAGTTTAAAGCAATGTTTATATGATTATGATTAAAAGTAAAAATAAAGTAATTAACGGAAAGGTTACTACACTAATATAACTTCAAAACATTTAAATAAATTAAATAATATTACTCCACAAACGAATACATCCTTAAAAAAAAGGCAACAAAAAATACAGTGAACGCAAATGAAGAACGTAGTGCTAAAGTTATTACAAACGAATCAGAAAATAACACAAATGAAGAACGTAGTGCTGAAGTTATTACAAATGAACCAGAAAATAATAGAAAAGATTCCATTTTATCTTCGTCACATTACATTTTGGAGAAACCTTTAAATAAATTCTCCAATAATATTTCTCATTATGTGGGGAGTAAAAAACTAAATGTTTAAAAATATTTTCAATATCATCGTTTAAAAATTACATTAATTTTAATAGGATAGATTATTACCCTATTGAAACTTTTAATATTAATGATATATCCATAATGATTCGAAATGACGAAGGAAAAGATATTGATTTAGAGAAATATATTCCAGTTTATTGCACTTTACACTTCAAAAAAAATATATAATGATTAAAATTAAATAAAATTCATAGAATTTTAAAATTTCAACAATCTTCTTGGCTTAAAAAGTACATATCATTGAATAATTTCCATAGAACAAATGTTAAAAATGCATTTGAAAAAAACTTTTTCAAATTGCTCAAAAATGCGAATAAATGGGAAAATGTAAGTAAAAGACTAGGAGCCCGTGCTTTAATAGCAAAACCTGAAATTCATTCCATCAGTATTTTCGAAGAAAATATGTTAGCTGTTGAGCTAAATAAAACATATTCCTTTTATAATAAATCTAGGATTTACGATTCTAGAAATGGAAGATGTATGATTTCCATTATAATTATATTGTACCTAAATACAATTCAGAAGTACAACTTAATTACATGGATACCGACTCATTCAATTATACTATAGAAACATATGATTTCTATAAAGAAATAATAAATGACATCGATTTAAGATTCGGCACTTCCGAATATGATAGTAATAATCGGTTTGGTATACCAAAAAAGAATAAGAAAGTTTTAGGTATGATGAAGGATGAAAATAATGGTGTAGTTATGAAAGAGTTTGTAGGTCTGAGAGCAAATATGTACTCATTTAAAACAGAAGTTCTAAAAGAAACTAAAAAGGCTAAGGATGTGAAAAATAATGTGGACGGAAATTTAAGTCTTTCAGACTATAAAAATTGTTTATATAACAAAAAAATATATTATGGTAATATGATTGTATTTAAATCTAAATTACATGTGCTGTATACTGCACATATAAATAATATTAGTTTAAGCTATTTAGACAATAAAAGATTTATATATATGTAGTAATAATATAAATCTCTTGCTTGGGGTCATTACAAGCAAGAATGTTTAAGAAATAATGATGATGATGATCATTTTATGCTACATGTAGACAAAGAATATGAAAAAAATTTTAAAGAAACATTTTTTAATGATATAAATGGGGATAATTTATTAAAAGAAATAGATCAAATTAAAGACTCATTTATTAATGACTCCAATAATGATGAATATCTTATGGAAATAGAGTATTAGATTTTTTTCTGATTTATATAATAAATAAAAAAATGTTATTTAATTTATTATAAGTTTATTCAATAATATAGTAAGCAACAAATGTATAAAAATAAAATGTTTAAATTAAATAAAATGCTACATTTATTAAAAAATATAATTTTTATAAGTTAAACTTAAAGTTTAAATTAATTTATTATATAAAAAACTTTTTTATTATCATCAAAAATAAAAAAAAATGTAATGACAAAATTTATTTAAAAATGTAAATATTAAGCCTTATGCTAATTTTAAAAGTATTTTAGAGAAGAAAATGTTTAATGTAAATAGAAAATAATACTCTTATTATTTTGTTATTAGAGTGTTCAAAATAAATCATGACCATACTCAACAATTCTTTGTGTTTACTCGTAGAACAAAAAGAAAGTTTTGTTAAAAATGAAATTTTAAATGAACATTTTTAATTACAATTAAACTTATTTGAGTGTTCAAAAAAAATCATGATCATACTTAACATCATAAAATATACCTTCATTAATGTAACAGCCTTACTCAAGATTATTTTTTTTATATAAACAAACCAAAAATACTCAAAATGAAAGTCATCTGTTTCCAATTTTATCACTATCAAAAGTACAAAAAGTAAAAATTGTCTCCATGTTAAAAATTAAAAACCGCAAAAAAATTGTTTACCTGTTAAACATTTTTTGTATGGGCTTTTAACATTATTACATATATATATATATATATATATATATATATATATATATATATATATATATCATTACATTTTTTTTATTTTTGATGATAATAAAAAGTTTTTTATATAATAAATTAATTTAAACTTTAAGTTTAACTTATAAAAATTATATTTTTTAATAAATGTAGCATTTTATATATATATATATATATATATATATATATATATATATCAGAGGAGCGCAAGATTACCATTGCATAGCACGCGTGATAGGGTAAGAAAATTCTGCTGACGCTAAGTTGATACACATACACTATAGGTTTAATTCTTCTTCTTTTTATAATGAGCAATATCAGTTGGTTTGCTCTCAACTTGAAAAACAAAATCAAATCAGTTGCTGATCAGCACTTGTCGAAGCAAGGTCTGTACGCGACGTTTTTAAAATACACACAGAAATACAACAACAAAATTTTGAGAAAGCCGAATTAATGTAGGAGAACATGAGAGAACAGTTGATAGTTTTTTATATATAGACTTTGATATACGCTGGCTGTCAAAATCCATAATAAATATTTGACAGTTAGCATATGCTTTATAGTTTATAGTAATTTTATTAGTATACTTTTATTTTGGATTGAATTCTGTTCTCTGCTGCTTTACCAACACAAATAAAACTATAGTAGTCTATGGTAGTATGTGTTTGAGCAACACTGATATATATGAAGCATGGATGCGAATAAGGGCGTAAAGACCACTTCTTGTTTTTCGACTGTAAGTGCTCATCTGGTCTATTTACATCTATTCCTGAAGAGATAAATTGAAAAATCCAAAGTTTCCGCCAAAATATTTAGCTTTAATAACACGTTTTTGTAATATTATTTTTTATTTAAGGTAAAAAATATGAGAATCATCAAGTATTTTTTGTTAAAAATCGTATAAATAATTATTATAATTGCATCAAATTTACAGAATAGGAGGAACACATTTCAATTCCATGAATTCCTTAAATATATTGCAAAAAAATATTATTTTAATATTAATCTCAATATGGACAACAAAAAGGGCATATATCCATAAATATAAGTAGGTATATATTAACAAGACAATTTTTGAGCTTTTAAACAGTTTTAAGTTAAGAAGGTTTTCGTCCTTATAAGGCATTGAAGTAATAATAATAACTATAGTTGACATTGTCCAGCCCTCTAACTCAAAAATATTTGAAATTTAAGGTATAAAAATAGCAAAATAGTGATTTAATTTTTTGTCCTTTAATAATATTAAAGGATAATCAAGGACCTCCTTGAAACTTAAGCAAATTATACTATGGTCTCTTACGTTGATGCTGTCCAAGTTTTATCCAATTTAGTTGATAATAAGTACATGAAAAATCATTTATTTCAGAACATATTCAACAAAAATATATGGATATATGCCCTTATTCCATTTTAGCAAAATTTCAAGTGTCGATTTTTGCAAGTTGTGATTTTAAATTTTTACTGAAATTTTTCAGAGGGATAGCTATGAATGATATCTGAGGATATATTTAAAAAGTTTATCAAAAATATATAATCTAAAAGTTTTATGATGTTTTTATGCTCTCCTGTATAATTTCCCAAATGGTTTATACGCCCTTATTCGGCTCCATGCTTCATATGTATGTATTATTATACATTCTCAATTTTCAGTAAAAAATAATTTCTTCCCTTCTGCAAGTTTACAATTTTATAAAAAAATACATATTTACATCCTCAAATTTTATAAAAATATTTTCTTCTTCATTGAAAACAATAACAACTATTGCCTTCTCATTTAATTTTCTTCCTTTTTGAAAACAAAAACAACTATTGCCTTCCCATTTCTACTAAACCAGACTAGTTACCAGTGGCGAAAAATTCACGCATACCGAGTTTTGTATGAAAAAACTGGGGTAGAAACTCCATAAACATACTACTTTTATATGAATTTTATTGGCATAAAACTTTAATTTGTAAAATTTTGTAAAGATAGCATCATCCTAACGGAAGTTATTAACAATAAATTAACAACTTTTGAGTTCCAATCGAGTGGTTAGACTCGAAAGTTATACCTGTATTGAAGTGGCCTACCTATACACCATATCTCAACCCCATAGAAAATCTATGGGAAACAGTAGTTCGAAGTAATGGACTCAAAAATCGTCCTTCCAGGTCACAGTGGGGCAGAATGGAAATTTTTTGGAAATAAATCTGGCATTTCTAAACGGCTGATCCGATCGGGATAAAATTTGGCGTGAGCGTAGCCAAGGAGTATTCGAGTTTAAGTTTTGAAGATGAACCCTGCAGATGCCCCAGGGACGGCGCTGTGGCGGCTCAAAGTAGGGTACCTACGACATGTAAAATTTTTAAACTCGTGCCATTTTTTTGTTTTTCACCCAAATACAAAGATTTTTATATTTTGTGAAAGCGCTCGACGAGATCTTGAAAAACATGCTTGGACATACTACTTATCTCTTATAATATCCGAGTTATAGGCATTTAAAAATTTAGTGATACAAAATTTTGCAACTATTCTTCCTAATGCATCACCAAAACGACTTAAGCGAATTGTGGAAAGTATACCAACTCCAACATCATAATCAAATTTTACTGAAGAGGAAGCAATAGCGCTTATGTTGGAACTGGGTCTCAGTCGAAATAAGTACCAAATATTAAGGAAAGCTCTGCATGAAAAAGGACACAATATATTACCATCATACAAGGCGATCCAGGAAAAAAAAACAAACTATCCTACTAAATCAACAAAAAATAATGAAGAATTGAATGAAATGAGAGCTGCGGAAAAAAGCAGAATCCAAGAAGAATTTAAAGTTCAGATGGGATTAAACATCGACAAACCACTTTCAAGTTGCGGTAGTACAAATGACGGTAATACGTCGAGAAGGTTTTTTCGTGATTTTGAAATTACTTCAAAAATAACTGGAATCGACAAGGAGTTGCCTCGAAGATTTAAAACTATTTTAATGGCACTGAATAGTAAACATAAAATTAATGAAAATCGATTTGGGGAATACACATCTGAAATTTCTAAATTACTTGTATCTCTGTATCCATGGAGGGAACTAACACCAACAGTACACAAAGTATTGTGTCATGGTCAAATAATAATTGAATCGAATATTCTTCCACTTGGAGAGTTAACAGAAGAAGCCCAGGAAGCGAGGAATCGAGATTTTAAGCATGTTCAACTATTCAGCTCAAGAAAATGCTCCAGGCAATCACAGAATGAAGATATTTTTAATAGTTTACTTCTATCTTCTGATCCTGTTCTTTCAACTATGCGAAAAAGATGGATTTGTTATGAAACTCTATCATCTCGAAACAAGGAAGATTTAAAGGACTTATATTACCTTCTGGATATGTATACCGATATGACAGATTATTTTATAGAAAATAAGTAGTGTTATGAATTAACTATATAAGTAGGTTGTAAGAATTAATTGTATTATGTTTAAGATAAACAGTTCAAATAAAAAAAGCTATTATACTAACGGATGATATTGTATTAAATTGTGTTTTATATTTCGGTGGACGGGAAAGGTAATTTGTGTGGGGTGATTTAGGTGTTGTTGTGCGTGGCTCATAATAAAATTATAATTTTTTTTATTTTATATACAATATTATAATAAAATAATTAACTAAATAATTTTTAAAAATTGTCCAAATATTTTATTCAACACCAAATGTATGTTCTGTCATACTTAATACTAAAATATGAAAAAGATGAAATTAAAGGACACAGGTTTAAATGAACATATTTTGAATGTAATTGAGATATTGGCTTGAAATTTTTTGTAAAGGGTCGAGAATTTCCATATCTAACTAAAAAATTATATTAAGGGATAAATATGGACTAAATTGTTGTAGCTATCTGCGACACTATTAAAATTTTGATATAAATCATAGTTTTAGAAATTAAACAAATATGTAATATATGACAAAATCTTTATTTATGAACAAAACTCAATGAAATTTTCAACGCTTGTTAAATTTGTCATTTCAAATAAGAAAATGCAAAAAAAAAAATTGAAAAGGTCAAAGGGCATCCCGCAATTCCCAAAAATAGGAATGAAAATCCCAAAAATGGGATTTTTTACTTTTTTGCCCATAGGGTCCACATTTCTTTCAGGGCTGGGAAAATACTTTTGGAGTAAATAGAAAACATATTGAGGTTTCCAAAACTGCTTTCAGTTTTCTGATCCCAGCTTTGGGATTTTAGAACATGTCGCCCAAAGTTGAAGTTTTGATAAAAAATAGGTCATATTCGGAAGGACGTAGTGGCAACATTTTCAAAAAATAGGACAAGTTTTTTACGCCAAAGCGTTCTGCGTAAAGATACCTTTTAGAAAACTATAAAATTGTTATATGTTCTTAAAGAAAATTTTATTTTATTAATAAAAGATTTAAGACACATTTTTGGCAAAAAACGGCCAAAAATCTAAAATTTTTTGAATTTTTTAATTAAAAAACGTATATTTTTGGATCTGTAAATGATATTGATCTGAAATTTTTTGTATATTATTGGAAATTTTGTTGTCTAACTAACAAGAAAAAATTGAGTCCATTTGGTACAAAATTACGCCTGGTATTCAAAAAAAGGCGGACCAAGGTATGGTAAATTTTGTATCACAAAATTTTTAAATGCCTATAACTCGGATATTATAAGAGATAAGTAGTATGTCCAATGTTTTTCAAGATCTCGTCGAGCGCTTTCACAAAATATAAAAATCTTTGTATTTGGGTGAAAAACAAAAAAATGGCACGAGTTTAAAAATTTTACATGTCGTAGGTACCCTACTTTGAGCCGCCACAGCGCCGTCCCTGGGGCATCTGCAGGGTTCATCTTCAAAACTTAAACTCGAATACTCCTTGGCTACGCTCACGCTAAATTTTATCTCGATCGGATCAGCCGCTTAGAAATGCCAGATTTATTTCCAAAAAATTTCCATTCTGCCCCACTGTGCAGGTGTAATTGGAAGGACGATTTTTAGGATGCGGTTATAAGGGTTTCAATACATCTCCGATGTCAAGCAGCAATACAAAGTAAAAGATACCCAACTATATTTTGAGTTACTGACAAGTTCTGACTGTTTTTTTTTGAGATAATACCAAAGTTTCCATTGTTCTGTTAGTAACAGAAAACCAAATACTTTAATCTTGTTTAATTTTTTCAAAATTTAATTAATTATTTTTATAGAATTTTACTAATTTGAGTAAATAAGGATAAATACAAAAGAAATTCTAAAAAAAATAAAATTTTTTAATAAAGTTTTGGTTTTTGAGTCTGTTTGTGAAAATTTAGAAAAAGTTTCCATTGTTTTGTCGCACACTGTATTTACATCCTCAAATTTCATAAATAAACTATTTTTAGAATTTGGTCTTATATAGGCCTTGTTATAACATGCCATTATCTTATTTCGAGTGAATAAATTAATTAATTTTACAAAATTTATCACAACTGGCTCAATAAGTATGAATAAAAATAAGTTTTCCGATTTTTTCCATTTTTTTGGTACATATTTAAGTAAAAGAAATTGTATTCCAAAAATTGTAGTGAGAGCCCGTAATTATATAAATATACATATATGATTTTTTAATTAATGAGTCATTCCATAGACACTTCGAACACTTTAAATTTTTGACCCCTTCAATTTAGCTATAATTTGGAGCATTTGTTCTACTCTTAAATGTGGTTTCTACGACGTATATATTGTATGCATAACTTATATGGTTTACATATTATGGGCTCCTAAAGTTGGGCATCTCGGGTATTATTCTGAAAAATTAGCAATGTTGACGACTTAATTACTTTGGAACCGATTATCCGATTTTAACAAATGAGGTCTCGTTCGACAGGACTCCAATTGCGCATTATTGGCATTTCATTAATTTTTTTTATGTCCTGGCTCAAGGACCATAAAATGGAAAATGTCCTTTATCTTTGAATATCCTGAAAAATGGTATTTTGTTTTTCTTAATTATTTTACGAAAAATAGGCTATATAACAGTGATGCCAAGTGTAGGGATTTTTCCCTTTTTGTAGGGATTTTTTTTCAAAAATTTCACGTGTAGGGAAAAAGGGAACGATTTCTTACTATTGTCAAATTGTAGGGATTTTTTTAATTTCATAGTTTTTAACAACTAGAAATATACCCTTTCATGTATTAAACTTTAAAATTAAAAATGAAATCAGTTTTAAGTGTATCGTTAGTAAAAATTCCGCTTGTAATTTCTACAATATATGTACCTACATATCGCTACAAGACTGGCATAATCCAAAATTCGGGTTTCTTGAACTGAGGTCTACAAAACATGCGACATACTAAAATCTTTCATTTAGATTTAATGTTCTGAAAATTTATAAAAGTAAACCGCAAAAAGTAAACGCAAAAGTAAAAGCGAAAGTAAACCTTAAAAAACATAAAATAAATTTTTAATATCGAATCGTGATACTGCCATAAATCTTTCAATTGTCTTGTTTTTTTAATCTTAACTGAAGAGTCAGGCTTGGAAGATTTGTATTATGTAAAATTAAAAGAAAAAAAATTTAAATTCTAGCGGCTGTATTTATAAAAACTTATTTTAGGTTTATTAAACAATTTTAGGCAAATTCAGGAAAATCGTATTTATAAACGTGAAATAGCTTAAAACACCTTCAATAAACCATTGACAATTAGAAGAATTTTATTGTAGGCTCGACCCTTCTTTAAGCCAACAATAACTTGATTTTTAACAATTTTTTTCTCAGATAAAGATTTTTCCGGTAATTTTATGTTGATTGCGAAAAGTAATTATGGTTTCTTTTAAAATAAAATCTAAAAATTCTAATTTTAACGTTTACAAATTTGTAAATAAAATCCCAGAAAATTTTTAAACGATTATATTTTGAGGAAAAAACTCAAATCTAGGCGTTATTGGATTAATGCATGAATATTTGACAATATTCCAATTGTCCAGCACTATTTTTAGGCAATTTGGAAATGCCCGTCTGTCAACCAAATGATCGACAAATTATTTGATTTGGCTTTTTCAAAGTTTGTTGGTTAAATATAATGCCATAAAGTAATTAACCATGTAAATTATATTGATTAGTGTTATACTAATGCAAAATATATTCGCCGGCATTAAAATTAGTCAAATATCAAAGAAATTTATCAATATTTGCAAAAATTTATCAAAAATTACAAGGAAAATAAGTAAAAATAAGAAAATATGTCATAGTGATGTATATTTTGTCGCAAAATATCCGTTATTCGGATACTTTTAATAATAATTAGAAATTATATTTTATATTTATACATCTGAACTAAATAGACATTTATTAAAGCCATATATATATTTATTTTTCTTAAAAGTTTGTTTATATTGTCAAAAATCTATTATAAACAAAAATATGAAATTAAGAAAACCGAATCAACGAATATTTTATCCTAATTGTACGCAACACTAACACATAAAATGACAGCCGTATTGTACAGTGCTGCCAACTTAAACATAAATCAGCACAATAGTTAATATACGTTTATTATTTGTTTATGAATATCACAATTTTATTAATGGTTTTTAAGGCTAAAGTGTGCTTTAACTATTGAGTGCATTAAAAGCAAAATAAGATTTTTTTATAAATACAAGCGTAGAAATTTCATTCCTAAAAATTAAAAAAAATACATATATATGTATATATGTATATTATAAAACGGAGCTAATATTTTAGTTTTTTATGTTATTTTTGTATTTTTTTAAGATAAACTTGGAAAAAAGTGGTGTAGGGAAAAATGTAGGGAAAATAAAAAGTGGGTGTAGGGAAAAAAAGGGATTTTTTCTCATAAGCGTAGGGATTTCTGAAAAAAATCTCCTGGCATCACTCCAATATAATTATTATTGCGATGTAAAAATTTCAAATTGGGATCTCAATGGGTTCAGAAGTTACGGCAGTTTTATATTTAGCTACATTTAAAATTTCCCTAGGAAATGTGTGCTTTTTATACATTTAATACATTCATAGTCTACTCAAATAAAGGTTTTAATGCCGAATAATGTAAAAATTACCACAGACCATCAACTTGATGTTAGAAATATTATGGATAAAATTATATGAAATGAAGTCTTAATTACATGAAATATTAGAGGTCAAAGGTCAAAATAATACATTTTTAGAAATATCTTCTTTTTTATGCATCCTACGGGTTTAGGTGTCATATCAAAATTTGTAGAGAATCAAATTTACGACATTTTAGTTACAGACCATTTTTTGTATCATCATCAGTTTTTAAGTTATTGTCATTTTTTGATAATTTCCGAAGTGTTTTTCTAACTTCAATATATTTTACACTACAAGCGTCTTTGTGATAATTTTCTCTTCGGCTTTTAGTAATTAACACACATAATTATTTTATTACACTTTTTGTGTCAGTGTTTCTCTCTGGCCCATAGTGCGATGTTTTGTAATGTAAATTTTAAAATGAAATTGGAGGCTGTAAAAATGAATCGAAATTAAGAAAAACAAAATACCATTTTTCAGGATATTCAAGGATAAAGGACATTTTCCATTTTATGGTCCTTGAGCCAGGACATAAAAAAAATTTATGAAATGCCAATAATGCGCAATTGGAGTCCAGTCGAACGAGACCTCATTTGTTAAAATCGGATATCCGGTTCCAAAGTAATTAAGTCGTCAACATTGCTAAATTTTTTATTCTCAAAATATCATACAATTGCAACTTTGTGGCTTTGCCTCCGTATAAAATACATACAAACCAAATGTTCAAAAAAAATATAGACTGGTCAAAATTAGCGATTTTATTGACGAAAAACAAAGCAGTTTTATATAAAGGCTAAAAGACGTAACTAATCATTTGTAAATACAAATTGTAAATTGTCAGAACAACTGAGAGATTTACCGTTAAAAAAATGTCTTTTGAAGAAAAACAAATCGCGCTGATTGAAACTAAACTTTTCATTTTAAATAGCTTTTTGCTTCTTCTGTAGAATTTAAAAAATGTTAAAAAGGGATTTTTGCGTTTTATGTGACGATATATGTATAAAAACAAATTACATTGTTTCTATTATATAACTAACTAAATTGTTATTTTTGTGTAGTAAAAAATTTCTTTATTTGACTGTATTAACGAAGAAAATATGTATATTGAAATTTAAATTTTTTGTGTAAAAATATTTGCTAGTTTTTTATTACTGAGACCACTTTTTTTTATATTACAGAGCCAAATAAGTATACCTTGCCTCGGGAACCGTTTTTGGAAAATTTTATTAAAAACTTTTGTAATTAAAATGTGGACGTATTTTGACACCTAAAATGTTTTTAACAAAATATACTTTAATCACTGCATCTACATATAATTATTTTTATAGAAAATTCAAAATGTACCATTGAGTTCCTCATGGATTTTTACTTATAGATCTTTCGTTTTTATACCCTACACCACTTAAGTGGGGAGGGTATATTGGGTTTGTGCTGATGTTTGTAACGCACAAAAATATTTGTCCTATACCCACCTTAAAGTATACCAATCGGCTTAGAATCATTTTCTGAGTCGATTAAGCCATGTCCGTCCGTCCGTCTGGCTGGCTGGCTGTCCATGTAAAGCTTGTGCGCAAGGTACAGGTCGCAATTTTCAAGATATTTGGATGAAATTTGGCACATATGCTTTTTTTGGTCCAAGGACGTAGCCTATTGAAAATGGTTAAAATTGGTCCATTATTTCACCATACAACATAACCCCCCAAAAAGGGCCTTAGAGCTCATTATTATGGTAAATATACTTATATCTCTATAAAAAGCGGCAAAATTAAGTTTTATTCAAGACTTGATGACCTTGCCAAATTTCATGAAGATCGGACCTTATTGGACCCTAGCTCCCATACAAAGTCCCCTTCAGAAAATGTCTTGAATGTCCAAAATTCACTTATAAACACTAGTACCTACCACGATGAAATTCAGCATACATAACTTTAATGTAAACGTAAAGCCATTTACCAAAATGTATAAGGATAGGCCCATATTTACCCTTGCCCCCCATATAACCCCTCTTTAGAAAACCAATTTTCAACAAATTGTTAAAATATTTCAGAATTAAGGTAATAAAACATCTTAAATGCTTTATTATTAAAAATAATCCAATGGTGTAGGGTATCATATGGTCGGCCATGCCCGACTATACTTTCCTACTTGTTTGTTTCTACATTTAATGTACAGTCAAACTCGCTTATAACGAACTCGGTTATAACGAATTCTCGGTTATTACGACCTATTTCTCAAGTCCCGACATTTTGGTAACTATTTTCATACAAAAAACATCTCTTATAAGGAACTCGCTTATAACGAATCCTCGGACAAAACGAACTACTATTTCAGTCCCTCAAGTACAATTTCATACAATTTTTCTTATTTTATAACGAACTTCAAAAATTATGTGTTGAAATCATAAGAAACTATTCCGTTTTCTTTAAAAAAAACTTAAATTTGTTCAGAAATATATGAACAAATAAAATCAGTGGTGGCTTTTTATAAGGAATCTGAAATAAATGTATAATTCATATTATTTTAATTACGGAAAATGCCATTTTATTTTTTGATCTTCAAAAACTTCACCCGTCGTATTACGAACTTCGCTTATAACGAACAAATTTGACTGGTCCCCCGGAGTTCGTTATAAACGGGTTTGACTGTAAAAGGAAATTTAAAGAGTACCATTGAGAAAAAAGTACTTTCATAATTCAAAATTTTACCCAGCTTCAAATAATCTTTGTGTTGTTTTATGATGGTTCTCAAAAGATTTTGAGTCTATCGATGACCGTTCGTGAGCTGGACCGGTTACAAAAAAAGGCCATTTTTAGTTATTTTTTTAAATTTTTACAAAATATGCAATATGTAGTATCATTTGAAAGGTGTTTTGAAGCTGATAACGGTGTACAAAAGATGTACAAAAGATGCAAAATTGTGCATAATTTTTATTTATTTTAATGAAAAACCTAATAATTTAATATTTTTTGGAATATGACAATTATGAGGAGGCGGTTATTTATGATTAATCCACCATTGGATGCAGCTTTAAAAACTATTTCAAATGGTACCCCATATTAAATATATTGTTTAAAAAAAATACTAAAATTAAAAAAAAATTGAAATCTCTTTTTTAAATTTGGTCCAGCACACGAACGGCCATCGCTAGACTTAAAATATTTTGGGAATCATCATAAAACAAAGCATGGTAAATTTTGAAAGGGGAAACAAAAACACTATTTCACTTTCCATACAGAGTCGGTCTAATATACATACATCAATGCCTCAGGTGGGAATCGAACCCACGACCTCCGGTCTACCAGACTAGAACACTAACCACTAACCTACCGGAGGCCACACAAATTCTAAAAATAGTTTAATACTTTTTGAAACATATTTTTTTTTGAATACAACTTTAGGGAAATCTTTTGTATTATGTGGACTATAATATCCTGAATATATTTAATTTTTATTGAAAACATTAAAGAATTAAGTCCTATTCTCTAAAATATTACAAAAAATACTTCTTATGGCTAAATTATAAGAGGTATTGACCTAATTTTTGACCTTATGAGATCTCCCAATAATTTTAAAATTTGTTTAACAAAGTTTATAAAAAACTGAAAAACGTTATCTAAATATTAGGAAAAAATGTCATATTTTAAGTATTTTCATTGAATTATCCGAAATTGTATATACATTTATTGATTGTATATATTTTGGAGAGTAATTGTTACGAGATCCGCATAGCTAATAAAAATTAATCCGGAAATTGTTGTTGGGAAGTAAAACATCCAGCCATTAATTTTTCCTCCAACAATTTTCCAATAGGATAAGGCGAATCATATTGACATATAAATTAGGGTATTTCGTTTTTATACATATATCGTCACATAAAACGCAAAAATACCTATTTAACATTTTTTAAATTCTACAGGAGAAGCAAAAAACTATTTAAAATGGAAAGTTTAGTTTCAATCAACGCGATTTGTTTTTCTTCAAAAGACATTTTTTTTACGGTAAATCTCTCAGTTGTTTTGACAATTTGTATTTACAAATGATTAGTTACGTCTTTTAGCCTTTATATAAAACTGCTTTTGAATATAGGGCCCTTTGTTTTTCGTCAATAAAACCGCTAATTTTGACCAGCGGAGTCTAATTTTTTTTGAACATTTGGTTTAATGCAATACATAAGAAAACGAAAATATCGATTTTGATTTTTATACCCTACACCACTTTAGTGGGGAGGGTATATTGGGTTTGTGCTGATGTTTGAAACGCACAATAATATCGGTCCTATATCCACCTTAAAGTATACCAATCGGTTTAGAATCATTTTCTGAGTCGATTTAGCTATGTCCGTCTGTCCGTCCGTCCATGTAAACCTTGTAAGCAAACTACAGGTCGCAATTTTGAAGATAATTAAATGAAATTTGGTACATTATCTTCTATTGTCCCAGGGACGAAGCCTATTGAAAATGGTTAAGCTCGGTCCATTATTTCACCTAGCCCCGTACAACTGAACCCCGGAATATGGCTTGTAAACCTTGTAATCAAACTACAGGTCGCAATTTTGAAGATAATTTAATGAAATTTGGCACATGATCTTCTATTGTACCGGAGACAAAGCCTATTGAAAATGGCCAACATCGGTCCATTATTTCACCTAGCCCCCATACAACTGAACCCGCCGAATAGGGCTTTTAAGTTCATATTTATGTTTAATATACTCGTATCTCGACAAAAAGCTGCAAAACCAAGTTCTATACTAGCCTTGATGACCCTGATGAATTTTATAATTATAGGGCCTCATTTGACCCTAGCCCCAATACAAAGGCCCCTTCAAAATATGACTTAACAATAAATGGCTTAAGTATATCTGAGGCAAGGTACAATTCAACTTAAATGCATTATTATGAAAACTAAATCACATTTTATTTTTATAACAGGTGTAGGGCAGAGATATAAGCCGAGACGGCTCAAATCGACGGCGGCTGGCCGCCGGTAATATTTTGCAAGCCGCGCCGCCGCCGAATTCTTTCGGCTAAAAATCTAAGTCGGCTTAAACGTAGCCGCTGATAAAGATTGGAATCGCACATGTATTTCAGAAAATAATTTCACCAATTTGAACGGATTGACACTATTTTAAATTCTTATGGCAAATTGAAAAGAGCTGCCACACAATAGCAGGATTTTTTAAACAATTGGATTTATTAAATCCAAAATTTAGTTCTCCCTCTGTACGCCAGGTGGATAAAGCAAAAGGTTTTAATCGAGGCTAAAGAAATTTCAAATCACAATGTCAGCAGCGGCCGACAGATGGAGTTATTTCAAAATTTAATATTAAATTTGTAAATTTTCCATAAAATTTGTAACAATTTGTTGCAAAAATTGGTATTTGCACTGAAATATCATGTTTGAAATATTTAAGTTACATGAATTTTGTTTATTTTCCTATTTTTATACATTTTAAAAAATATTTGCCATCTATTGGTGAATAGCAAAATAAAACAAATTAAATCATTTTTAAATTATTTTGGTTTTATTCTATGAATACAAAGCATTTCCATATTGAAATTAGCTAAATCCAACTATTTTTTTGGATTTAATAAATCCAAGTTGGATTTACTTCTTTTAGCTGCAGAACCGCCATTGTTGCACTAAAATTAATTTTTCTTTGACCTTCTATTAGCATATACAGTGTATTTTCAGATTATGATGACCAAAACTAAATTTCAGCCTCCAAAGATAGTTTTTTTCTTGAAATAAAATAAATCCAAAATAAATCCAGTGATTAAAAAAAGCCCCTAATATTGTGCTAATATTAAAATAGTGAAAACTACTATAAATGTCCATTTTCTGCAGAAAAAACTTATATAGAGACAGATTTCTATATTTCAGACTATTATACAGACATTTTTCATTATAATTAACGCTTATAAGGTCAATTTCTGAAGAAAAAGTTAAATTGAGCCGACAATTCAGCCGCCGCCGATATTTTCTATAATAAGCCGCCGACCTAAAATGGTTGCGCCGCCGCCGCCGGTCATTTTGCATCGGCTTGTATCTCTGCTGTAGGGTATTATATGGTCGGCCTCGCCCGACTATAATTTCTTACTTGTTTTTAGTTAGGGCCGTTTTAGTTTTAGGTATGTATTTTTTACGGAGGCAAAGCCACAAAGTTGCACGTAGCTCTGTCCTGTTAATCCAAAATCTCGGATGTTGATGAAAATGAATTTATTTAAATTAGAGTAAAAAGGTGATATGAAGTAATAAAAATAACTTTAATCAATTGTATGATATTTTGAGAATACAAAACTTCAGTAATTAAAAAATTCCCGTTTGAAACTTACAAAATTTGCTAAAAACCTACATATGTGAAAATTATTTACATATGTATATCCCATATTAATTAAAAATCGTTAAAAATTTAATTAATGCCAAAAATTTATCGCTAACGAAGTAGCGGGCAGCATGCTAGTTTTTTTTATAAAACATGACTTCAATTTCCATGCTCTGTTTTTGGCCCCTAAATTTTTAGCAGCGTTCCTGTCAGGAACTTTTTGATCCTTGTATGATTTTAAACCTGCATTTTTTTTAACTTTTTGTACCAAATAGGCCGAGCACTGAGCTAACCGGGCTGCTTTCCTACCGGATGTGTTGGGAGATCTTTTGAAAATGCTTTCTATTTTTTGGCTTTAGAATCATCATGTGGACCATTCCTTCTACCTGAACCAGGCTTTCTATCAACGGACAAGTTCTCCCGGTACTGTTAAATAACAGTTTGACGGCAGACCTTTGAATGCTTGGCCAACTTTTTGTAGGACCAAGTTGGGTTTTGTTGAAAATATTTAATAATTTTAGTACGCACTTTTTTCTGGTCACTCATTTTAATCAGATTAACAACAAATGAATATAATTAACATTAAACATAATAATTGACATGTTTTACAAAGGCAACTTTATAAAAAAAAACAAGTAGGAAAGTATAGTCGGGCATTGCCGACCATATGATACCCTACACCACTGAGTATGTAAAAAATGTGGATTATTTTTAATAACAAAGCATTTAAGTTGTTTACCTTAAATCCGAAATATTTTAACAATTTGTTGAAAAAAGTGATTTCCTAAAAGAGGGGGCAAGGGTAAATATGGGCCTATCCTTATAAATTTAACGTAATTATGAACTCAAAAGCCCTTTTCGGGGGGTCCAAATTTCATCAAAATATCTTGAAAATTGCGACCTGTACCTTGCCCACAAGGTTTACATGGATAGCCAGCCAGACGGACGGACATGGCTTAATCGACTCAGAAAGTAATTCTGAGTCGGTCGGTATACTTTAAGGTGGGTGTCGGACCAATATTTTTGTGCGTTACAAACATCAGCACAAACTTATAATACCCCCACTATGGTGGTGTAGGGTATACAAAATCAAATAATACTTGGGTTAAAAGTTTTATTGAAAAACGTGTGTTAAAAATTTTTCGATCTCACTCCTTAGTTAGTTAGATAGTTTGAAAGGAGGATGTATGTTACATCAAATCCGAAGAAATACACCTAGGCCTCCAACGGGCCTTTTGTGCGCTCCTTTACCAGTGTCTCTGGTGGGAATTGAACCCATGACCTCCGGTCTAACAGACTAGAACACTAACCACTAACCCACCGGAGGCACACATCTCACTCCTTAATAATATGACTTTTTAAATTTATCTTCATTTTTTTACAACATCTTTACTTTAGAAGTCCTTTAATACTTTTTACTCAATCATGAATTATTCACCCCTATTAAGTAAGTCGTTGTCGACATCAATTTTAATTCGTCGTAAAACTAGCTTTCGATAGAAATTGAGTTGTGTCGATTCAATCTTGATTTTGGCTTGTGATAAAAAATAGTTATTGGCTTAAAATATTAAAAAAAAAATATTGGAAAATACTAAAAAAATGCCACTTTTACTGTCAACTTCGTGTCGACAACGACTAAATAATAGGGTGATTGTATTGTTTTAATGTTTCTTGAGTTTTCCTCCAATTTAAAAAGAAAAATAAAACAAAAAGTAGAGGAACGAATTGAAGTTTTAAAAATATTTAACAAGTCCACATAACCCATCAGTCCGATATACCGGACGTTATGTTATAATGAGATAGAAGTTTTCAAAATATTTCAATAACTTTGTATTCTTATTCGATTGTTGAGGTTGAAAGAACTTTTTGTTTTGTCATATGATGATTCTCAAAATATTTTAAATTTAACGATGACTCATGGAGGGTCATGAACATTTCGTTATTTATGTTTATGACTTACATATTTTCATTAATTTTTTATGTTAATAAACGAAATTATATTATATGAAGTAATCCCTTTTATCTAAATTTTAATAAATTTACAAAAAGAAAAATGTTTTCATTTTTTCATTCTATTGTATTTGTAAAATTATTGCAAATTATGAATGGTGCTTTTTTTGGATATTTTTACCCGTTTTTGAGCCACTCACGGTGCTTTTGTTATTGGACGAGTTGGCAACACTGACTCCTTTATCTTTACATCAGTCACGAGCACATTTAAGATTATAATGCACGCGTGTATAGGCCAGAAAATTCTGCTGACGATGAGTTCGCACACGCACACAATGACCCTTCAAACATTTGGAAGACAAAACTGTTGCGGATCACCCCAGACGCCACGTCAGAAACACTTCTGGACGATTGTCAGACGAGAACGCACATTTTACAAAAACAAAATACATTGATTTCGAATTTTCGCCTTCTAGAAATATACTTTTAAGTTACTTCCGGATAATAGTTAGAAGAGTGCATCCATTTTCCTTAAACAAAAAACATGACTGTTGAATTTTTTCATCTGGAAGTATACGTTTTAGTGACTTCTGAATGATAGTTACGTGAGAACACACATTTTACAATAACAAAATACATTGTTTCCGAATTTGTATCTTCTTGGTTTGTATGTTTATGTCACTTCTGGAAGATAGTTTGAACAGTGTACACATTAATGTTGCATGTTAATCATCTAGAAGTATACCATTTAGTCACTTCTGGATGATAGTTAGGGGAGAACACAAATTTTACAATAACAAAATACATTGTTTTCGAGTTTTCATCTTCTGGAAGTATACTTTTAAGTTACTTCCGGATGATAGTTTGAAGAGTACAAAAACAAAAAAATTAAAAAAAAAATTAATTATGCAGAAATTTTGCTAAGTTCAGTGATGTTTTGTGTTTTGTCCTGTCATGTTCAGTTTTAATTATTCATTGTAAAACTTAAATTAGTTATTGAATTAAATATTCATAGAAAAATAGTGTTATTAATATATTGTGAATCTAAAGTAGAAAAACAGTATGACAGTGTTGTGTTAAAAATCAACTGTTACTTAATAAACATTTAAGAAGGTTTTGTTAATTGGTGAAATTTATTAATATAAATACCAAAAAGTAATTATCTTCAAGGATTATTATTAAAAAGTAAGTTGCCATATTTTACATATAATACATATAATACTAATACTATATTAGGAATAAGTAAACAGCTCTAAACGGCTTCCATTTCCATAATTTTCAAACCAAGTCTAGTATGTTTAATTAAAAATTTTTTTATTTTAAATTTTGTCTCTCTCTTAATTGGTTTAGGAGTTATAGACATTTAACGATTTTTTCAAGTTATGCATTTGATATACCATTTCGAAAAGCTTTCAAACGGTGTATTTTAAGTCTGAATCTATTTACAAATTAGCGATTGTTCTATAATTTCCCATATAAACATAACACATAGGCCAGAAATTCGAACAGAAGGCAAAATGGGCTTTCATTTGATGAAAATTGCATTTTTAACCCATTTAGATTTATTTGATTTAATCTTAACTTTCTATATTTTTTTAAACTATTTGTATGCTTAGGTCCTGTTTCTAGATTACGTATTATTACTTTGAGGTAAAATTTTATTTGTATTTCATTAGCGTAACAAAAATAAAATACATTTACATTTTTACTTAGAGTATTCACACGCGATCTGGAATCATTACATTCAAATTAATACTACTGTTTTATATATTATTAGAAAGTAAATAGTAAGACCTTTCAACTGATATATACATATGTATGTATATTATAATAAATTTGATAAATTTGAAAAATATGTTTTCTTAAACCATAATTTGATAGAAAACACTCATAGCTTTCATTTATTTATATGTATATTAATTGTCCAAAGGAGTTTAGATAACTATTTCTTCAATGTTTCCAAGAAAAAAATTTATTTTTTTTATTATTTCTAATTATGTATTAATTAATTTTTTTTCAAAATGAGCTTTTTTTATTGCTCAAAAGAAAGCTTATACAATTTCCTTTAAGAGCTTTATAGTCGCTTAATCGGATGCGAGTTGTTAGCACCAGGTCTTTCTATGACCTATCGTATGATACTAACACCCAATTTACATGATGATTTTTTTCATGTTTGCCCAGACGTCTGTTTTCATGTTTGTCGATGATTGGTGGTGAGCGGGGTAGAGAAGAATGGGGGGTAAGAAAACAAACATGATTTGGGATTTTCATGATTGTTTTTGACATTCCTCTTTAAACTCATTCGTACTGTTGATATTATGCTCATGTAAAAAAATAATTATGTCTTTTTTTTACATGAAAACATTAAAATTTGCATTAAAAAAATACTATAGCGTGTTATTAAATTTTTTTAAATCAAATTAAATGGTTTTTATGTTAAAAATTTAATTTTGTTTTTATTACGAATAAGTAATTAAAAAGGATTATACAATTAAACATCAAAAAAAGACATGCATAGTTGCATGTAAAAAATCACCGTATAAATGTTCATGATTTTTTGGAAGATTCTCAAAAGAGAATTGGAAAAAACAGACGTCTGAAAAGTCTTCATGTAAATTGCACCTAAGGCGCAACATAAGAACCATCTAATTTGATTAAAAAAAAATTTATTACACGCTATAGTATTTTTTTAATGCAAATTATAATGTTTTCATGTAAAAAAAAGACATAATTATTTTTTTGCATGAGCATAATATCATCAGTACGAATGAGTTTAAAGAGGAATGTCAAAAACAATCATGAAAATCCCAAATCATGTTTGTTTTCTTACCCCCCATTCTTCTCTACCCCGCTCACCACCAATCATCGACAAACATGAAAACAGACGTCTGGGCAAACATGAAAAAATCATCGTGTAAATTGGGTGTAATATTCTTAAAATTGAGCATGCCGTTCCCAAGATATTTAACTTAAGTATATAGTTTTTGAACGTGTTTAACTCCTTAATTAGAAGAGAGCAAACAAAAATAGTATTGTAGTATTAGTGTCAAAAGAAATTTCTCGTTTAGAGTCGTTAACGTGTTCCTATCGTTAGTAAATAATTTTAAAATAATCCATGACTTAATAGTTTTAGATCTTTATAGACGGCTTAATTCCATGTTATATTAATGTTTTAAAAAATGTTCATGAAAGGTAATGTTTTTATTAACAATAAATAAATTAATTTTTAATTATTTGAATTTTTTAGAAAACAATAGCAATAATTGTACCCCCTATTAAAATAATTTTAGCCGAATTTAAATATCAAAAGGGATCTGGTAAGTTATATAAGTCTCATTTTATTACGCTGTTCCATTAAAAATGTCGATTATTTGCAGAAAATGTAAAAAATGGATCTAACCGTTTATTAGGCATAAGAGAATCCTATTTGTATTGCTTTCTAAAGTATAACAGGTAATTTCAATAAATACATAATTATGTATATTAGAGTGGGTCGGTCTCTATGGACAAAAAAAAAGTTGTGTCAGTCACCCCCTAGGATTAAAGATATGTTAATAACATTTCCAAAAATATAAAAAATATTTTTTTGCCACGCCTAGAAATACCGCCCTTTTTGTTTTTTATATATAACGTCGCCATTTTAAGTCTGATCGTAACATATGATATATCAATATTTATGGCTTGACTGTAGCTATATTTCACTCTTAGAAAATTTTTTAATTCGACGTCATATTCTATGCGTGACTTCTGATATCTCGGATCCTTCCCAAAAATCGAAAATTGTGGCTTTACTGGAATAAAGTACATTGAATTATATGAACTATTAGCTTTTAAAATGCTCACTTTTATGCATAAACACCTATTTTATAGATATTTAAAAATGTTCAAGTATTTATCAACCGTTCCCATAACAAACAATTAATTTGCCAGGAAAAACAGTCGAAATTTTTTTTAAATGAACTATATATAACAGAAATCCGTTTTATTGTTTCAGTTACAAACCATTTCAGATCCTACTTCCTTTCAAAATAGCAGAAAGTTAACTATGTATGTACTATATATCAATACAGCAATATAGTGGTTTTGCTATGTCCATCCGGCTGTCCATCCATTTAAACCTTGTAATCAAACTACAAGTCGCAATTTTCCAGATAATTTGATGAAAATAGGCTCAAATATTTCACTTTACCAAAGGACGAAATTGTTTGAAAATGGATTAAATCGGAGCTCTTAATTGTGGTTTGTCGTTATTTCCCTCTTAAACACTTCCATTATGATGAAATTCTGCATATCTAACTCCTATATGAACATAAATCCCTCCACCAAATTTGATAGGATCGGTCTTTAATTGATCCTAGCTCCCATATATAGGCTCTTTCGGAAAATTAGTTTTTCATCAATAAATTGCTTAAAAAGTAATGGACAAATTTCAATATAAATGCTTTATTAAAAAAGAAATCATGTTTTAGATATACTCATAACTGGTATCATACTGATATCGGCCATTCCCGACTAATATTTTTTTATTAGTTTTTATTTCAAGAACTTCTTTAAAAATATATAACTATTTATGAAAAGTTAATCTATCATTAAATAAATTTATTACATTTTATAAAAATTAGTATAAAGATTTTTGAAAAGAACCAAGAGACATGCAAGTAATTGTATGGTAAAAACAAGAAATATTTTTAACTATTTAATTTTGCATAGATTTCTATAAAATAAAATGTTTAGTTTTTATGTACCTACGTGATTTTGTTATTAATTAATAAAATTAAATGCCGAATAAAATTATCTTCCTTGTGTTAAGATAAGGGCAGAATGAAATTTGTGTATTGTAAATTAATTTGAAAAAATAGTTTTCGACCATATCCCTAGCAAATTAATTGTTTGTAGTTAGAACTATACAGGTATTTTTAAATACCTGTAAAATAGATGTTTATGCATAAAAGTGAGCATTTTAAAAGCTAATAGTTCATATAATTCAATGTACTTTATTCCAGTATAGCCACAATTTTCGATTTTGGGGAAGGATCCGAGATATCAGAAGTCGCGCATAGAATATGACGTCGAATTAAAAAAATTTCTAAGACTGAAATATAGCTACAGTCAAGCCATAAATATTGATATATTATATGTTACGATCGGACTTAAAATGGCGACGTTATATATAAAAAACAAAAAGGGCGGTATTTCTAGGCGTGGCAAAAAAATATTTTTTATATTTTTGGAAATGTTATTAACATATCTTTAATAGTAGGGGGTGACTAACTCAACTTTTTTTTTCGACCCACCCTAATGTATATTCAATATTAATTATAATATTATTTTTGTTCATTTTGTTGAAGGATTAATGCGTTCCAAAATAAAACTTTTACAATTTGATGGATTGATCATCAAATTTATGACGAAGTACAAAATTTTAGAGTCCAACGTTTTACAATTTTTGGAAGTGTACCAGTCAAAAGTTGGAAGATTAATACAGATTTCCTGAAAATTATCTTATAAGGTAATAATTCTAATTTTTTCATACATTTACATATTACTTTTTTTAAATTAGTTGTTAAATTAATTATATTTTCCATTATTTCAATAAAAACTATAAAATTTCATTTTATTTAGATTTATTTTTATAGATTTTATGTTGGTGAGTATACAAATAGAAGAAGAGAAAACTCATCTTCTAAAAGACGAGAATACTCATCCTCTAGAAGAAAAGAAAACTCATCTTCTAGAAGAAGAGAAAACTCATCTTCTAGAAGATAAGATAGGAACACTTTTAGAAGATAAGATATGAACATTTCTAAATGATACTAGGAAGTCACTCCAAGAAGTGACTTCCTAGTCACATCCAGAAGAGTCTTTGGCAATAACTTACTTCCAAGAGTCATCTAGAAGTTTCTTCAGCGGGTCTTCCAGAAGTATCTTCCACGTTACGCTTAGACGTTCAGTTCTTCCCGACTGGTGACAAGAATTCGTATACTTCCGCAATAGAAAATGTTTGCAGGGGAGCTTGCTGGTATTGGTGTGTCTGTGTTGTACTAAAATGGCCACTTGTTTGTTGCTTTGTTGTGATCTCACAGATCAAAATCAAATCATTTGTTGTTTAGCACTTGTAGAAGCAAGGTCTCGCTGCGAAATTTTTTTATGCTTATGATTTTTTCTTTTTTGTTACACATAGCAAAATGTTTAATATTAATTGGGAAAATGATTTCTATTTTATAGAAAACATGGATGGTGACGCACAATGCGTTGTATGTTATAAAATTATATGTAGAAAGGCGTTATTTTTTTAAGGCATTATGAAACTTGTCATAAACCTTTAAAACCCCTTAAGGAATATGACAGAAATGTAAAATTGTTGCAATTAAAAGCAAATTTTTCTTAAAATTTATTATTAATTAAACAAATGCGATTAATTGTAACAATCTTCCATTGAATAACCGAAAATTGTCATTGCCTCATAAAAAGGCATCTTATATAGTTGCCGTATCTTTAGCAAAACAATGTCGCCCATTTGAGGATGGCATTTTTTTCTTAAATTTAACCACAGATATTTTTAGTTGTTTTCGAGAAAAATGCCAAGAAACTTTGAAAATCTGTCAGGATATACCATTATCTAAGCAAATTTATTAAAATGTCATCAAAAGAAAGACTAGAAAGCCTTAATTCGGATTATAGCGATATACTCTTATATACCGAAGTCCGTTGGCTAAGTCGAGGCAAAAGTTTGGAAAGACTCTTCCATTTATGAAAAGAAGTATTAGTATTTTTAAAAACTTTATCAAATAATAATACCGAACAGCTAATTTATTCTCTAGAAAACCCCCGACTTTCTATTAGATTTCGCATTTTTATGCGATATTACTGAGGTATTAAATAACCTTAATCTGACTCTTCAGGGTAAAAATATAAAAATATTTCATTTGAGTTCTACTATATTCCAATTTAGTAATAAATTAGATTGTTAATATATCAGTTAAAAAACAATAGTATTTCTAATCTTAAAAAACATATTCAATATTTTTAGAATTTAATTTAAATACATTTGATTATATGCAAAAATTTACCAAAATTGTTGAATACATAAAGGATAATTACAACGATAAATTTCAAGACTTACAATTTATAAAAATATTCAAACCAAAATGGAAAATGGTTTTTAATTAAAACAAAATAATTAAAAGAACTTTGAAAACTCATAAATGAAAATCATTATGTATAAAAAATTAATTTTCATAAAATTTATGTGAATATTAAATCTTCTTCTTGATCACTTTTTCGATTAATTTATAAAAATTATATTTATTTACACAAATATGTACATAAGAAGTATTTACAACAGAAAACATATATTATTTGGATGTTGACAATTTTGCTCAGTGTACTACTACTAAATGTTGACTTGAAGTCAGTTCTCTGCTGCTTAACGCACACAAATATACACTTGATGGTATCCCTACAAACATTTTCTATTGCGGAAGTTACCCGTATGAAACTTCCAAACGTGCTAAAAGCTCGCCAGCGATGTTGCGGAAGTATAAGAATTCTTGTCACCAGTTAGGAAGAACTGATGCCGAGCTGGGGAACGTCTAAAAGTAACGTGGAAGATACTTCTGGAAGACCCGCAGAAGAAAACTTCTAGATGACTCTTGGAAGTAAGGTATTGCCAAAGACTCTTATAGATGTGACTAGGAAGTCACTTCTTGAAGTGACTACTTAGTATCATCTAGAAGTGTTCCTATCTTATCTTCTAGAAGATGAGTTTTCTCTTTTTCTATTTGTATACTCACCAAGATAAAATCTGAAAAATAAATCTAAATAAAATGAAATTTCATAGTTTTTATTGAAATAATTGAAATTTAAATAATAGAAAAAATAATTGATTTAACAACTAATCTAAAAAAAAGTAATATATGTATATTAGACTGACTCACAAAAAATGGTGCTTGAGTTACCCCCCTCTAAATATTCGCTGTTATGTAATATGATGTTACCCAAAATATTTTAGGTTAAGTGTTGTCCATTCGTGAGCTGGGCAGGTATTAAAGAAAATATCGTATGGGAACACGACTCTTCATGTTAAATTCAATATTTTACCCAGCTTGTTCCCAAAATATTTCTAGTCTATCGATGGCCGTTCGTGAGCTTAAACAAAAGTTACAAAAACGTCCCTTTTCAGTAAATTATACAGCATTTCTTAAACAATATATACAGTATGTGCAAATTTGCAAAATTGTGCATACATTTTATTTTTCTTAGTGAAAAACCTTACAATTTTAAATATTTTGGAGTATGACAATTATAAGCTGACGGTTATTTATGATTAATACATCATTGGACGCGGCTTTAAAATACCTTTTAAACGATACCCCGTATTGGATATTCTGTTTCAAAACAAACAAAATTTTAAAAAAATAATTCCAAAATACCTTTTTTTAATTTGGTCCAGCTTATGAACGGTCATCGCGAGACTTAAAATATTTTGGGAATCATCATAAAACAAAGCAAGGTAAATTTTGGGAGGGGTAACAAAAACACGTTTTTGCTTTCCATACAGAGTGAGTCGGTCTAATATACATATATGTATTAAAAATTTAGAATTATTACCTTATAATAAGATAATTTTCAGGAAATCTGTATTAATATTCCAACTGTTGACTGGTATACTTCCAAAAATTGTAAAACGTTGGACTCTAAAATATTTTTGTAGTTCTTCATAAATTTTATCACCAATCCATCAAATTGTAAGAGTTATATTTTGGAACGCATTAATCCTTCAACGAAATAAACAAAAATAATGTTATAACAAGTAAGAAAGTATAGTCGGGCTTGGCCGACTATATGATACCCTACACCAGCTATTAATATTTAATGTGATTTATTTTTATACCACCATCAAAAAAGATGGGGGTATATTTTTTATGTCATTTCGTTTGTAACACATCGAAATATTTATCATAAAAGTATATATTCTGGATCCTTATTAAATTCTAAGACGATCTAGCTATGTCCGTCCGTCTGTCTATCTGTCTGTCGGTTTAAAACACGATAGAGTCCAAATGAAAGTACCTAGCGGGCTGAAATTTTGCACAGACATTTTATATTGATGTAGTTTGTTTGGTATTGAAATTGGGCAATATCGGTCCACGAATTCGCCTAGCCCCCATATAAGGTCCCCTTCACAAAATGACTTTAACGCTCATAACTGACTAAAAGAAGCATCTAAAGCGATGAAATTCGACATGGAACCTAAATCGCTCTGTAAAATTTTATAAGGATCGGTCCATAATTGACCCTACCTCCCATATAAGGTCCCCTTCAGAAAATGACTTTTCTGGAATTGGAATTCGACATGAGCATATTTTATAGGAACCTTAATATGATTGTAAAATTTTATAAGGATCGGTTAATAATTGACCCTATCCCCCATTAAGGTCCCTTTCAGAAAATGAACTTAACGCTCATAACTGACTAAAAGAAGCAGC
The DNA here is from genome assembly GCF_015586225.1 of Lucilia sericata. Classification (NCBI taxonomy): domain Eukaryota; kingdom Metazoa; phylum Arthropoda; class Insecta; order Diptera; family Calliphoridae; genus Lucilia; species Lucilia sericata. Next base: position 44,669 of record NW_023995442.1, on the reverse strand, counting down.
TATAGCGATGAAATTCGACATTAACATATTTGATAGCAACCTTAACACCTTCGTAAAATTTTATAAGGATCGGTCCATAATTGACCCTACCCCCCATATAAGGTGCCCTTCAGAAAATGACTTTAACGCTCGAAACTGTCTAAAAGAAGCATCTATAGCGACGAAATTCGACATGAACATATTTTATGGGAACCTTAATATCATTGTAAAATTTTACAAGGATCGGTCCATAATTGACCCTACCCCCCATATAAGGTCCCCTTCAGAAAAAGACTTTAACGCTCATAACTGCCTTAAAGAAGCATAGCGATGAAATTCGACATGAACATATTTTATAGGAACCTTAATATCATTGTAAACTTTTTATAAGGATCGGTTCATAATTGACCCTATCCCCCATATAAGGTCCCCTTAAGAAAATGACTTTAACGCTCATAACTGACTAAAAAAAGCATATAGCGATGAAATTCGACTTAAACATATTTTTTTTGAACCTTAATATCATTGTGAAATTTTATAAGAATCGGTCCATAATTGACCCTATCCCCCATATAAGGTCCCGCTCAGAAAATGACATTAACGCTCATAACTGACTAAAAAAAGCATCTATAGCGATGAAATTCGACATAAACTTATTCTATAGAAACCTAAATAGCTTTGTAAAATTTTATAACGATCGGTCCATAATTTATCCTACCCCCATAAACGGTTCCCTTCGGAAAATGGCTTTAACGCTCATTACTACCCTAAACTAAAATCGTTATAGAAAATTTGACGAGGATCGGTCCATAATTGACCAAACGTTCCCTCAGAAAATAACTTTAACGCTTTTTACTACCTTAAAAATACAAGGACAGCGACAAAAATTTCCCTATACATAGAGGTAATAAATGAGAAAAGTGTTTTGATAATAACAAAAGCATCGATTCTTAAATATCAAAGTTTATTTATAAGGAAGCATTCCTTTTTGGCAATGATTTGATGGTGGGTATACAAGATTCGGCACAGCCGAATATAACACTCTTACTTCTTTTTAAAATTATTTACAGTCACTAACGATAGAAACACCTTAACCACCCTAAACGGGATATTGCTTTTGACACTAATACTGCAATACTATTTTTTGTTTGCTCTCTTCTAATTAAGGAGTTATACACTTTCAAAAACTTAAGAATATTAATATCATATAAAGGTCATAGAAAGACCTGGTGTTAATAACTAAGAAAGTACCTATAATTAGAATAATTAAATCCAAAGCTATATAAATGAAAATTAATAAAATTGTATTTAAAAAGGTTGTTTTAAAAATATTTGATTTTATTATTAAATATCTTATATGGGCAATTTCGTGTCAAGTGACCCAGGTCGAAAAATAAATAAAACAGTAGTATTAATTTGAATATAATGATTCCAGCTAGCGTTTAAATACTTCAAGTAAAATTTTAATGTATTTTTTTGTTACGATAATGAAATACAAATAAAATTTTAGCTCAAAGTGTAATCTAGAAACAGGACCTAAACGCGCAAATAGTTTAAAAATATTGAAAGTCAAATAAATCTAAGTATGTTAAAAATGCAATGTTCATCAAATGAAAGCTGAAACGTACAACTTGAAAAAGTCTTTAAATGCTTATAACTCCTAAACCAATTAAGAGAGAGACGAAATTTAATATAAAACCATTTTTAATTAAACATATTAGACTTCGTTTAAAAATAATGGAAAAGGAAGCCGTTTAGAGTTGTTAATTCCTAAAATAGTGTTTTAATGTAAAATATGACAACTTACTTTTTAATTTTGTTTATATAATCCTTAAAGATAATTACTTTTACTTCACCAATTAACAAAACCTTCTTAAATGTTTATTAACAGTGACTTTTAACACAACACTGTCATATTGTTTTTTATTACTTAAGATTCACAATATATTAATTACACTATTTTTCTATAAATATTAAATTCAATAACTCATTTAAGTTTTACAATGAATAATTAAAACTGAACATGACTGGACAAAACACAAAACATCACTGAACTTAGCAAAATTTCTGCATTATTTATTTCTATTTTTTTCGCGTTCACGCTAAAAAATGGAGTATTTATATTTTTTGTTTTTGTACTCTTCTTACTATCATCCGGAAGTAACCTAAAAGTATACTTCCAGAAGGGGAAAACTAGAAATCAATGTATTTTGTTTTTGTAAAATGTGTGCTCTCGTCTGACAATCGTCCAGAAGTGACTACAATCCACGCTTCCATATGAATAAAATACAACATTAATGTGAACACTCTTCAAACTGTCTTCCATAAGTGACATAAACATACAAATCAAGAAGATTCAAATTAAAAAACAGTGTATTTTGTTATTGTAAAATGTGTGTTCTCATCCAACTCTCATTCAGAAGTCACTAAAGCGTATACTTCCAGATGAAAAAAAAAAAAAATCAGCAGTCTTGGTTTTCTGTTTAAGCAAAATGGATGCACTCTTCTAACTATCATCCGGAAGTAACTTAAAAGTATATTTTTAGAAGACAAAAATTCGAAATCAATGTATTTTGTTTTTGTAAAATGTGCATTCTCGTCCGACAATCGTCCAGAAGTGTTTATGACGTGGCGTCTGGGGTGATGCGCAATAGTTTTGTCTTCTAAATGTTTGGAGGGATGTGTCTGCCCACCACTGCTTTACATACATAAGTAAATTGAATACTTTGAGTGTTTTTCTTTAATATTTTAAATTGAGAAAACTATACCTTGAAGTATCTTCAGATCAATGGTAACAAATACGCTCTGAAACCTCTTTTTATACAAATTAAAAAAATAAAACACCTTTATCTCAACATAAGTAAACTTTGAGTATTTTTTTTTCATATGTATATTTTGAGACTTACAGCTTGATTACAATTGAACCGCTTTCGACAAACCACATAAAAAGAGAGGGCGACGAGTTAAAATAAAGCGACTGTCGACAAACCACATTTTTTTGACATTTGTAAGAAAAATAATTGCAAAAGTAAGTTTTTGCTTAAAAATAGAATTAATTTTTTAAGAAATAAATAGGAATGATTAAAAAATAATTCAGAGTAAAATAAAAGAAACAAAATTATTATTTTTAGTACATATAAAATAACCAAATATTAATTTCCTGTCCAGTTCTACCTTTAATCAACGTATTTAATTGCATCCTTTTAATTATTTGACTTCAGATTATAAAAATAAAGTTATGTTTAAAAAATAATAGAGTTATCTTACCGTAGGAATGAATTTTTCTTGAAAATAATATGTTTTTGGCATATTATTTATATTTATTTAATTTAATATCTTCCGTTAATAGTAAAACATGGCAAAATGCGCATTATAACAACCCTGTTTTTGTAATTTTACAAGATTTTTAGTAAAATATTATGAACATATGGCAACGCTACAACATGAAAATAAGAGAAAAATGAGAGGATCGCCAGAGAGCGCAATAAAAATAGAATAGAATCTATCTCAACCACAATGTCGCCAACCACAAGACGATATTTTGCTCTCCATACAAAATGTATGAAAACTCATTTTCGACAGCGGTTGTGCTATTATGCTAATTTTATAAGTATTCTAGAGAAGAAAATGTTTAATGTAAATAGAAAATAATACTCCCATTATTTTGTTATTAGAGTGTTTAAAATATATCTTGACCATACTCAACATCATAAAATATACCTTCATTAATGTCAACAGCCTTACTCAAGATTATTTTTTTTTTCATATAAACAAACCAAAAATACTCAAAATGCAAGTCATCTGTTTCCAATTTCGTCACTATTAAAAGTACAAAAATTAAAAATTGTCTCCATGTTAAAAATTAAAAACCGCAAAAAAATTGTTTACTTGTTAAACATTTTTTGTATGGGCTTTTAACATTATTACATACATACATATGTATGTATTATTATACATTCTCAATTTTTAGTAAAAAATAATTTCTTCCCTTATGCAAATTCTCAATTTTATAAAAAAATATTTACATCCTCAAATTTCATAAAAATATTTTCTTCTTCATTGAAAACAAAGACAACTATTGCTTTCCTATTTCATTTTCTTCTTCATTGAAAACAAAACAACTATTGCCTTATCATCTCATCATTAAAACTGTTCCAATTATCCACCAGATGATTAAAATACAGTCATTCATGAACACCAAAAAAATTTTTTCATGTGACTGGAAATTTAAGCTTCAAATTTGACTGGGCAATATTATGCAACAATTTTCTTTCCCTTTTTGGAAAATCTCAGGAACAAAAGCAAAATTTCCTCATTCGAATTTAAGTTTCCAAAATCAAAATGTAACGGTTCGTTCTCTCTCATTCACAAAATTAAGTTTTTTCTTATTTTTTCAAATTTATTTTTCTCAACAAAAGAAATACGATTTTAATCTTCAAAAATTTTTTAGTTCTTTTTTTCAATTTTACAAAAAAAAAAAAACTAAAATAAAAATCAGTGCTAACTCAATCAATAAAAAAGCAGTTTCCCCTAGTAGAATTTTAAATAAAATTAGAAAAACATTCGAAAAGTCGCTATCACAAAGCAGACTAAATACAAACCCTGGTGCAAAGTTTAATCTGAAAAAAGCGACTATAACATATAAAAAAAATTAAAAAATAAAAATAGAAATTAGGTCCAAATATCCGTCAAATGGTATATATTTGCATAGCTCCCATTAACATCCTCAAACTCATAATTCACATTTCCTGTTGTTGATGTTGCTGTAGTTGACTAGGGAGTTTTGTACCACCCAGGGAAATTGTATAAGTACCATCTAGATTATCGTCCCAATTGTTGAAATCTTTATGTTGAAGATTTCCCGACATTTTGAAATTCTTTTAGCAAGAACTCGTATGATAATTTCAGAGATACCATAGCAGGGGAAAATGTCATTCTTTAGAAATCTTGTGTGTTTCGTTTTTTGGGGAATTAAAAAAAGATGTACCTTTTTGATACCAAAAAACAAACACACAAGGTTTTTAAAACTGAAAGCAGCAAGTTTTCAAAAATTCTTATATGCCGTAAAAAAGTATGAAATCTCTACTTTCGGAAATAAAAAAGTTTGCGCAAAATTGCGCAATTATTTTTAGCAATTTAAAATTAAAAAAACTAACCAGATTTGCGCAATTATTTTTGGCGATATTTTTAAAATTTTACTTAAAAAAAAATTACCTTTTTTCTACCAAAAAAAGAAACACACAAGATATTTTACGGCATATAAAAATTTCGAAAACTTGCTGTTTTCAGTTTTAAAAATCTTGCGTGTTTCGTTTTTGGGTGGAAAAAAGGTTTTTTTTTATATACAAAAAAAAAAATTCAAAAAAACTGCCAAAAATAATTACGCAAGCATTTATTCTTATTTTCGAAAGTAGAGATTTCATATATTAAAGTTAAAGTTTTCCAACTCTGGCACATTCTTATTGTTAATCGGCATAAGAAACCATGTGACCCTTACATTTAAGGTATAAAATTTGTTCACTAAATTTATGTAAAATATTACGGAGAACATTTTTGTAGAACATGTTAACCCTCTAAGACCTCGAGGTATGGGTCTTTTTTGTCCTTCTTTTAGAAAAGAGCAAAAACACCATTAAAACAGGGATTTAAGGGGTTAAAATGTTCCGCAAAAATATTCTCCGTGAAATTTTGCTATAAGTCTCTGAATACACCAAAACAGAAAATTCAACCAGAAGGTAGAAATAACACTCAACAAAAGAGAGCTTGGTGTTAATGTATAACAAATACTCACTTTAACGAATTCGGGATATAACGAATGAGTAAATTTCTTACATTGACTACCTTATATAACAAATGTTTTATAATTTTCAAGCTCAGTATAACGAATGATTTAAAAAATGGTAAAAACAAAAAGAATGTAACAAAAGAAGAGATCACAAAAAATGTTCGTTAAAGTACCGTTGGTTTTCATTGTATACAAACACACAGTGCTTTTGGACAAGTGGTCATAAAAATTTTAGTCATTTGTAACAAGTTGTGAGTTTTATTTTATAAAAAGATGGGAAATAGAAAAGGAATTTCTTTAAGTGAAAAAATAAAAATTTTAGAAGAGTGCAAAAATGGAATATCGCTTTCAGTGATTTGAAACAAATATAAAATATCAAAATCATCCATATGTACATTAAAGAAAATGGAAAGCAAAATCGTTTCAAATCTTGAAACTACAAACAATGGATCAAAAAACCGTCGATCCCTCAGAAAGGAAGAATATCCCGTAATGGAGGAAAAACTCTATCAGTGGTTTCTTAATCAAAGAAAGAATTTTATTCCGGTCAATGGGACAACATTAAAATTGAAGGCTATGGAAATTCAAAACCAGTTCTGCACCGGTGGTTTTCGTGCTAGTGATGGATGGTTATCCAGATTTAAAAAAAGGTATGGTGTACGACTTTTGAAGGAATCTGGAGAAAAATTGTCGTCAAGAGAAGATTTGGTAGATCCGTTTAAGAGGAAGTTGCAGAGAGTTATTCGAAAAGAAGGTTTATCACATGATTCTATATTTAATGCTGATGAAACAGGTTTGTTTTGGAAAATGCTTTCAAACAAAACATTTGTTTATGCTGGTGAATCAACAGCACCTGGAAGAAAACTATCCAAAGAAAGGATAACTGCTCTTCTATGCGCTAATGCATCAGGAAAAAAGAAAATGACGCCCCTTCTTATTGGAAAGGCAAAAAAACCTCGATCATTTCGAAATAAAGTTTTACCAGTTAATTATCTGCACTCAAAAAATGCATGGATGAATACCGGAATTTTAAAGTTTGGTTTTTTGAAATATTTATTCCTGAGGTAAGCATTCTTAAAAGAAATTTGCAACAGATTATTATAAACCTTTGTTATTAGGTAGAGTCATATTTAAAATCAAATAATTTGCCAATGAAGGCGTTGCTGATACTGGACAATGCTCCAAGTCATCCTCCTGCAGAGGAACTCGTAAAAAATACAGAAGATGGGAAAATTTGGACAATGTACATGCCACCAAACGTGAAGCCTCTTATCCAGCCAATGGACCAAAACCCCATTCGCTTACTCAAATTACACTACAGAAATAGCCTCCTTTCAAAAATAGTTACATCTGAAACAGATGACATCATTAATTTTTTAAAAAGTCTTTCTCTTTATGATGCATCCTGTATGATTGGTCTCGCCTGGAACAATGTTAAGGAGGAGGCATTATCTAAATGTTGGAAAAAATTCTAGTTTTTGTTTATCTATTCTTTAATTTTAAATTCCATTTAGTACAGACGATTTAAACGTTTGGAACAATGGAGACTTAAATGATATTACTTTGGATGAAGATGACGAAAATGAGGAAAATATTGAAATTGTTGACCAATTTTCTAATAATGAAACGAAAAGAAAGCATTCTGAAGTAATAAAATGTTTTGATAAATGTATACAATGGGGTTCCCAAAATAATATTTCAAAACAATTAGTACTTCGAGAAATACAGGAAGAAGCTCTTCAAATGAGTCTTCAAGTTATTTGTAAACAAACGTCTATAAATGATTTTTTTCCACCAACTTAAATAATTTTTAACACTTTTACTCACTTATATTTATTAAAATGAATTAAATGTACTTTTCTTTTTTTAATAAAATTTTGATAAAAAAAACTTTACGATATAACGAATTTTTCACTATAACGATAGGGCCTGACAATATATCGTTCGTTGTGCCGAGCTTTGGCTGTACCTTAAAATTTGCATGAAAAAATATAAATTTTGATAGAGGAAAAAAAGACACGTGTATCGGCGTTTTGAAAGTTTACAACTGAATGTCATTTGAGGAGTGGGGGGTTAAAGTTTCCCAACACTCTTTTTATTAATCGGCATAAGAAACCATGTGACCCTTCTTTTAGAAAAGAGCAAAAACATCATTAAAAGAGGGATTTAAGGGGTTAAAATGTCCCCCAAAAATATTCTCCGTGAAATTTCACTATCAGTCTCTGAATACACCAAAACGGAAAATTCAACCAGAAGGTCAGAAATGAGACACAACAAAAGAGAGCTTAGTGTTAATTTCGTGTTTATTTTAAAGTACCAAAAAATTTAGCATGAAAAAAAAAATGCTTCAACATTAACTAAAAATCACTATTATTTTAAATTTGAATAGTAAGTATTCATTAATTACACTTTTTTTAGCTCTAGGCAATTCTTCTTCATTATCGTATAAACTCCAGCATATATCAGCAATAAGTGAATGAATGCTTTTGCCTTTAAAGCGTTCTTCAATGGGTGCGCATGTCTGATGAAATTGTTCACCATGCTCATCAGATTCCGTTGACAACTGGTTCTCAAAATAATCCATATGGGAATTTAAAAAATGAATTTTTGTTGACATATGAACGCCTAGTTTTTCAAAAGCCCTAAGCATGCTGTCTACGTATATTCTAGCAGTAGGAGGTCGATTTTTGCCTAAGACATTGTATATCACTTCCTTAATGCTTTTCCACGCTTCGAGCTCAATTGGTGATTTTTAGTTAATGTTGAAGCATTTTTTTTTCATGCTAAATTTTTTGGAACTTTAAAATTAAATTTTAAATAAACACGAAATTATCACTAAGCTCTCTTTTGTTGTGTCTTATTTCTGACCTTCTGGTTGAATTTTCCGTTTTGGTGTATTCAGAGACTTATAGTGAAATTTCACGGGTATGTAACAATTTTTGAAAACTTGCTACTTTCAGTTTTAAAAATCTTGTGTGTTTCATTTTTTGGTACAAAAAGGGTAATTTTTTTATTTTTTTAAAAAATGTAAAATTTTCAAAAAAATTGCAAAATATAATTGCGCAAACTTTTTTTTATATTTCCGAAAGTAGAGATTTCATATTTTATTACGTTATATAACAATTATTAAAAACTTGCTGCTTTCAGTTTTAAAAATCTTGTGTGTTTCGTTTTTTTTTGGTGAAAAAGGGTAATTTTTTAAAAAAAGTCAAATATTAAAAAAATCGCCAAAAATAATTACGCAATCCTTTTTTCTTATTACCGAAAGTATATATACGGTATATAACAATTTTTGAAAACTAGGTTCTTTCAGTTTTAAAAATCTTGTGTTTTGTTTTTTGGTAGAAAAAGGGTAAAATTTTAAAAAAGTAAAAATTAAAAAAAATCCAAAAATAATTGCGCAAATATGCGCATATTTTTTTTCCTGCTTCTGGAAATCGTAACGAATCCTTGAGTTGGTAAATTTTCGTGAGAACTGTGCTGCCTTTAAAATGGGCGGTGATCGTCGTTGGGAGGGGTGTATATTAGGTTCTCAACTATCTGACAATTAAGCTGGAGGTCCGCACTACACGTTTTCGGCGTTAATTTTTTGCTTTATTTACAAAGAACTTCGCGTTTAAGTTTTTTATTTATGTTTTCACAATATAACTCGTTTTAGTTTAATAAAATTGATAAATACACATTAAGTGTTTTCATTTAAACGCTTAAGTTTCCCATTTGTGCAAGTGTGCAAGTTTATTCGACTTGTTTCATGAAACCCCTGTTCAAATTCTGTTCAATTATAATATTTTTAAACATTTAAAAACTATGTCAAACGAAATTAAAAAGAAAAAATTAATTATTTAAACAAAAAGTATAAAAAATGCATTTAAAATGTAAATATTCAAGTGCTTAAGTTAAAAAGTGGTCAATACAGAGCGGTTCTATTAAATGCACAATGAGACTGTTCAAGTTTGCCAGTCTACATAGTCGCTCAAATTTAATTGGGTTGTGCAAATCAATTCCCATACAATTCAATTGCGAGAATGGAAACATGCACAGGTTGCACAGTTTACGAGGGTTTTGAACGTTTAAATGAGAACCCTTATTAAAATAGAATAGAAAATCTAAATTTTCAAATGAACTATAAATGATGAACTTATGGTCACATTATCATCAAAAACAAAATTTAGAAATATTTTTTGTATGTATGTTTAGTTTATAATTAAAAATTTTATAGTAAATATAATTGTATAAATGTATGTATTATATTATTAACAATAATATTAATGTAGTAAATAATTAAAATTTAAAATGTAGGGTATTCAAAAATACTGATGTTAATAATAATATTGTATTTAAACTAACATTAAGAACAAATATGTATTCTATTTTATAAAAAAATTGCTGAAAATGTCATTAATAAAAGTTATTAGTTATTTATAGTATTTTCTTTTATATATACACTAGCTATATCCTGTGTGCTTTGCTACCCAAAAATCAATATAAATAAAATACAAACTTTAAGATTTTTGAAGATTCTAGCTATAACAGTTTCCGAGATATACGAATTTTTGTATTTAATTCATATGGGATCCCCTATTAAAAGTCAACCAGTTTATTACCCAAATATTCACATGCATGTCAGAGTTCTTCGTGCAAAATTTGATGATTCTATCTCTAGCAGTTTCCCAAATATACGATTTTTTGTACTTAATTCATTTGGGAGGTGCTAATCCTCCCTAATGATAGTCTGCCCAATTTTTCCCAAAAGTTCACATGGATGTTAAAGTTCTTCGTACAAAATTTGAGGATTCTACCTCCAAAAAACGAATTTTTGTACTTATTTCATGTGGGAGGTACCCGGTTCTAAAATCAAGTCCGCTTATTTATTACGCAAATATTGACATGGATGCCAAAGTTGTTCGTGCAAAATTTTAGAATTTTAGCTCTAATACTTTTTGAGATAACAGAATTTTTGTATTTAATTCATATGGGAGATGTCAAGTCCCCCTTATGAAAGTCCGCCCATTTTCTCCAAATATTCAGATGGATGTTAAAGGTCTTGTGCAAAATTTTAAAATTCTAACTCCAATAGTTTCAAAGATAAACGAATTTTATTGCTAGTCCACCAATTTTTATACCCTTCACCTTCGTGAGAAGGGTATATATAAATTTGTCATTCCGTTTGTAATTTCTATAATATAATTTTCCGACCCCATAAAGTATATATATTCTGGATCCTTATAGGAGGAGTTGATTAAGCTATGTCCGTCTGTCTGTCTGTCCGCCTGTGTGTTTGTTGAAATCAGTTTTTAGAGGACCCCAGATATCGGCGAGATTCGAATCTTCAATAATTCTGTTAGACATGCTTTCGAGAAGATCGCTATTTAAAATCAGCAAAATCGGTCCATAAATACCGGAGATATGGGCAGAAATCCGAGACAACCTCTGAAAATTTCATAAAAAATTTAGATTTTTTATTCATGCTCAGACAGAAACTGTAAACTACAACAACAAAACACATAATCATACGGTAAATTTTTTATTGTGTTTGTTTATAAAAACAATGCTGAGCATGACGTCACGTTACAAAAAAATTTAGATTTTTTATTCATGCTCAGACAGAAACTGTAAACTACAACAACAAAACACATAATCATACGGTAAATTTTTTATTGTATTTGTTTATAAAAACAATGCTGAGCATGACGTCACGTTACAAGCAGTATGTTGTTATTGGTTAGAAACATGAAATTTAGTATGTAGAGCCCGGATTAGGTTCGAACATATCAAATTTTTAATTATTACACAAAATAATAATGCATCTACAACAAAGGTGAAGGTTATATCAGATTCGGCATAGCCGAATATAGCACTCTTACTTGTTTGTCTTAAATTTCATTTATGTCGATACTAAAGTGGCTCCGAAAAAATTTGATGACTCTAGCTGTTATACTTTTTCAGATACACTAATTTAAGATTTGTTTATATGGGAGATGCACGCCCACTGTAGCTAGGCTGCCCATTTTATCAACATTCATATGGATGTCAAAGTTGTTCATACAAAATTTGGGGACTCTAGCTGTTGTAATTTCTGAGATATACGACTTTTAATACTTATTATATATGTGGGCTTGGCACCTCGCCTACTTGAATTTCCAAAACAAAAGGTAGCCTATAGTTCCTTCCAGACATACCGGAAGACACTGTGAAAATTTCAAGAAAATCGGTTCAGCCGTTTACCCGTTTTTAAAGTCCAAACAAATATACATACAAACACACATTCATTTTTATATACTTATATACATACATATATATATTTTTTATGTAGATATGAAGTACATAAAAAAACTTACATTTTCCAGTATCCCTTGTAATATGACAATTTTAGAATTTAATTTTATAATTTTTACTCGTTTGCAAATTTATTTCAATTAATTTTTTTTATTTACTTTAATTTGAGTATCTAACATAACTGTTATAAGTATATGTTGATAAGAATACTTCCCCAACATTTTAAGTGCTTATATTAAGTACTTGCAAATGCAACATTGCATTATTAAGTACCTTTCTATATTACACTGGACCAGATTGTTTTATGATCTTTATATTCTTCTTTGCGTTTTTCAGCATTTCCAATCATGTATATATTCTCAGCAAATTATACATGATATGAGAGAGATATAATAGTGTGTTGCTATCTCCTTTTAATATTTAAATTTAGCATAGGAAAAGATAAAATATATTTTCTCATATATTTTTATTAATATACATGATATTTAGATTTATTCGTTCTGACAAGGCGATAATGGTATTGATCTATTATCAAAAAGCACATTACGGTCTTTTGCTATCCAGCACTAAAATCGACCACCTCGTTTTAAAGGAAAGTGTAAAGTTAATGTAAAACATAGTTATTTAAAAAAAAAAAAAAAAAAAAAATCGTTTAAGAAATAAGATTAAAATTTAGCTGAACATTTATAAAGACAGCTGAATACAAAATTAACTTGTATTTTTGTTAATTTTGGATGAAGATTGTCTGCTCCAAATTCTGAAATTATAAATTTTTAAGAACATCATAAAAAGGTAACTAAGTGTATTCGAAACTTAAATATCTTTTTACTAAGTAGATCATTTTTGCTTTAGAATCATACACTCGTGTAAATTTCTCAAACTGGGCTAAGATTTTGGATTTCCCAAACACCCAGTAAATCATTCGAGAGAGACCTCTTTAAGTGTCACCCCAGAATTTGTCTACGTAGACACACGTGTCAGAAAAACTACTACATAAGGGCAACAAGTTGCAAGTCGGTCAACAAAGTTTATATTCGGCAATCGAGGATTTCATAACTTTAGGGATCTAAATCCTTGCGGAAAATTAACAAAATCCTGAAGATAACACACTTCAGCTCTTTATATTCAATAGTATAACCTACTAATCTGATAATAACACTTAATATATATTCCTTTGCTTGACATGCTGATTTAAGATTTCAACATAACCTAACCATGACCAAAACTAATCTTTCCAAATTCAATGATCACTTTTAAACTATCAAATTATAAATTTTGTTGATCATAACGTATTCCTAATTAAGTCTTTATCAAAGTGGATCTCAACCACATATCCACATATCTTATTACATACACACTTCAAAACTTAATACAATTTCAGTTTAAGTGGAAGAAAAATATATGTTTCATATTTAAATTTTTATATAATTTTGATATATTATGTTAAAATTTAATAATTAACATAATCGAATATGAAATTTATAATCAAAGTTGAAAATTTGTCTAAACTAAAACTTTAACTATTAATCAGTACTAATCTATTATAAGTTAAGACCTAAAACCAAATTTGAATACCTATTCCTATATATTTCTAAATATTAACATGCAATTATAAATAACAACTATAAATTATTGCATTCCTTTTGCTAATTATAGTTATAAGTTATATTATTGACCAGTTGAATGCATATCAAACTAACATTTACATAATTTTACTATCCATACTAAACACAAACATTAAAACAATTATTATAAACTTCGTTGTAAATCGACTCCAAAAGACATCAAGCCGAAGGCCTTCAGCAGCAATGTAATCGAGACCCTACTGTAAGTCATTGTAAATTTTTTTATAAACACTTTTTTTATATTCTCTCATTCATAAGTTTGAGTTATTCTTGTCATTCATAAATTAATATTACAACAACAAAGAAGTTTTTGTATGAAATTTGCTTTTGCATTACTAAAAGCTTTAAAACTTCTCTGTTCTCCAATATTAAAAAGAGAGTTATATTTTTTCCCCCTTTTCTAATTATCATTAAATTTATTAAATATGATATTTTACTAACCCTAAATCTAAGACAGATTTTTAATGTATTTCATAAAGAGATTTTGTTTATAATATATGTACATATTTCTGAAATAATGAAAATGTAAAACTCTTTTGATTATGTAGAACTACAGGGACAGAGGTAAGATAATGTGTGATAGGGTTTTCTTATAACATTTATAGGCCTTAGGAAAACACGGTTGGGTGGGTTTAGAGCCTTTTAGCAATAACAGCAATGCTAAGAAAAGGATGTGATAAGGAATATAGGAGGAATTTTTAGTTTTTTATAAAAAAGGGCAAATTAAATCGCACGTAATTTTTTTCTTATTGTACGGAGCCAGGTCCAATGGAACAAGATCCCCGCCCATATCTCCCGATTTTTAGTTTTTTATAAAAAAGGGCAAATTAAATCGCACGTAATTTTTTTCTTATTGTACGGAGCCAGGTCCAATGGAACAAGATCCCCGTCCATATCTCCCGATCTAGCTAGTCAGCCAGTACGTGCGTAAGGTTCCATATGGCCAAACATTGTAGAAAAGTTTTTAACTCCTACTCCCCGCAAATACCCCTGTTACAATAGAAAATGGCGCCCAACGTGGGGCCCTCAGAACATTGGAAATTCAAAATAGATTTTGTTACTTCTCAACACCTTACAATTTAATTCCATTCGTTTTGAGATCTCTACATAAACATCTTAATAGATAACTTTGTTTTAAAACATATCAATTTTATAGATTTATTTTTAGCCATATTTTCACATAGTGTTTGTCATTTTGTTGGTTTAGACCAAGAATGAAATATAGGCAGAGTATAGTTGAAATTATTGTAAATAGATTTGACTAATTCTTTTGCAGTCCACTGTTTACCCAGTTTATATTTATTCCTTTCTGTAGTGAAATATTTTCTAAAAATTTATCTTAGTGTTTGTTTAATGTGTTAATTAGATATATACATTAATTTAGAAAGAAAAGCTTGGAATTACGATTTTGATAGATTTAAAATTTGCCAATTCGTCCACTTTTCATTCATAATTGATGGTATATTTCAATTAACGTATTACTCAAATCTCAAAACTTCAATTTCCTATATCAGATCCAAATTGTTTGTACTTATTTTCACACAACCTTACCTCGTAGTTCAGATGAGTTCTATAGATATCATATATTGAATATATAGTTTACTTGATCACTCATTCACAGTAATGAAAATATTGTTTCTTCAATAGACGTTACTAATGTGCATCAATGTTCAGTCTGTAAAAAGGACTATGAAATCGATGACATCGTAGTTTCTACACCTTGTAATCACATATTCCACAAGGAATGTATAGTGAATGTACTCAAGGAAACTCAAGGTTGCCCTATATGTGGCAAGGCCTGTAGGCAAACTAAATTGAAATCTCATAACATTTTAGAAGAGACTGATAAACAGCCTAATGCTACACCAGCTCCTACAAATGTTTATAATAACACTAACCAAGGTGCTATACCCAAAGCTCCAACTCAAAATAGAAAAGCTAGACGTAATTTACTGGACAATACCACAGCACAGACACCAATTTTCAATAGAAACAACCAGATAAACTCATTCGATAGTTTACTCCATGTTTCTCAACAAAACTTAAATTCACAAAATTTACCACCAAATCAAGATACTCATAATATATCTTATAGTACTCTTCAATTTCTAATCAATGAAGCTGTTAGGAGTCAATTGTTTTCATTGAATATAAATCAAAATCCTATTTTAAGACCTAGTTATGGTGACCAAATTAATAATAATCAAACTTCACAATATCGAAATAATAATATGATGAATTCTAATGCTGTTAGACAAAGTTTTGGAAATCGTAATTTCAATTCTAACGCGAATAGGAATGTAGCAAATAGACAAAATACTAGAAGAGCACCATTTAATCAAAATTTCGATCTAACTACAGATAAAGTTTCAAATATTATGTCCGGATGGCATTTAAAATTTAGAGGGCAAGATGAGGATGGCTTGTCTGTAGATAATTTTATATATAGAGTGCATGCACTTACAGTTCAAAGTTTACGTGGTGATTTCGATATTTTATGTAGACATATCCATTTGCTTTTACTGGAAAGGCAATAGATTGGTTCTGGCGATTCCATCGCACAGCCAATAGGTTAGATTGGGAAACTCTGTGTTTTGAACTTAAAAACCAATTTCGAGATCGCAGAACTGATTTTGACTTAAAAGAGCAAATACGAAACAGAAAGCAAAGGATAGGAGAGAAATTCGATACGTATTATGACTCAATTTTACAACTTACTGATCGTTTACAGAATCCTATTAATGAATATGAACTGATTGAAATAACTAAGCGTAATTAACCTGTATTTAGGCGTAGACTTTGTTAAGACTTTTGGTTTAGCCAAACATTTGTTTATCGACAATATCAACAAGTTTTCAAAGACAAATGCCGATGAGGTAAAAGTTGACGAAAATTTCCATTTAATAGACAAAGACCAAAAATCAAGACTTGAGGCAGCAATTAATTCGTTTCCGTCCTATTCCAAAGAAGGATTAGGGAGAACACATCTCGTCACTCATAGTATAGACACGGCAGATAACAAACCTATTAAACAGAGACATTTTTCAATATCGCCCGCTGTCGAAAAACTTTTATTTGCAGAAATCGACCGAATGCTCCAATTAGGAGTCATTGCGTTAACAGCGTTACAGTTAAAGATGCTTATCCTTTGCCTCTTATCGATGGAATTCTCAGTCGGCTCCCAAAAGCAAGATTCATTTCGAGTCTTGACTTGAAGGATGCCTTCTGACAAATTCCATTGGATGCAAGGTCAAAGGAGAAGACAGCTTTTCCTGTACCTGGTCGACCTTTGTATCATTTCGTCACTATGCCCTTCGGTTTATGCAACGCGCCACAGACGATGTCCCGACTTATGGACAAAGTAATTCCTGCTCATTTGCGTACTAAAGTCTTTGTTTATTTAAACGATTTGCTCCTTATCACGGAAACTTTAGATGAGCATGTCTTACTATTACATGAAGTAGCAGTTTGTATCAGAAAAGCTAATTTGACAATTAATATAGAAAAGAGTAAATTTCTTCTTAGGCAGGTGAAATATTTAGAACACATCATCGGCCATGGGACCATAAAGACAGACCCGGACAAAGTACAGTCCATCCGTGAATTTCCTTTACCAACATCCGTACGACAACTTAGACGATTTTTAGGTATTTGTGGTTGGTACCGACGTTTTGTCCGAAACTTTGCAACCCTGACGACACCCTTGACGGACATGTTACAGAATAACAAAAAGTTCATTTGGTCTGACGAAGCAAAATCTTCATTTGAAGAGCTCAAAAACTCCCTTTGTTCTGCACCTGTGCTGCACAACCCAGACTTTTCACGTCCGTTCTCCATCCAGTGTGATGCGAGCCAATATGAGATAGGGGCTGTTCTCGCTCAGAGAAATGACGACATGGAAGAAGTACCGATTGCATTTATGAGCCATAAGTTGACACCTGCACAGAAAAACTATACTGTTTCTGAACAGGAATGTCTGATCGTTTACAGAATCCTATTAATGAATATGAACTGATTGAAATAACTAAGCGTAATTAACCTGTATTTAGGCGTAGACTTTGTTAAGACTTTTGGTTTAGCCAAACATTTGTTTATCGACAATGTCAACAAGTTTTCAAAGACAAATGTCGATGAGGTAAAAGTTGACGAAAATTTCCATTTAATAGACAAAGACCAAAAATCAAGACTTGAGGCAGCAATTAATTCGTTTCCGTCCTATTCCAAAGAAGGATTAGGGAGAACACATCTCGTCACTCATAGTATAGACACGGCAGATAACAAACCTATTAAACAGAGACATTTTTCAATATCGCCCGCTGTCGAAAAACTTTTATTTGCAGAAATCGACCGAATGCTCCAATTAGGAGTCATTGCGTTAACAGCGTTACAGTTAAAGATGCTTATCCTTTGCCTCTTATCGATGGAATTCTCAGTCGGCTCCCAAAAGCAAGATTCATTTCGAGTCTTGACTTGAAGGATGCCTTCTGACAAATTCCATTCGATGCAAGGTCAAAGGAGAAGACAGCTTTTCCTGTACCTGGTCGACCTTTGTATCATTTCGTCACTATGCCCTTCGGTTTATGCAACGCGCCACAGACGATGTCCCGACTTATGGACAAAGTAATTCCTGCTCATTTGCGTACTAAAGTCTTTGTTTATTTAGACGATTTGCTCCTTATCACGGAAACTTTAGATGAGCATGTCTTACTATTACATGAAGTAGCAGTTTGTATCAGAAAAGCTAATTTGACAATTAATATAGAAAAGAGTAAATTTCTTCTTAGGCAGGTGAAATATTTAGAACACATCATCGGCCATGGGACCATAAAGACAGACCCGGACAAAGTACAGTCCATCCGTGAATTTCCTTTACCAACATCCGTACGACAACTTAGACGATTTTTAGGTATTTGTGGTTGGTACCGACGTTTTGTCCGAAACTTTGCAACCCTGACGACACCCTTGACGGACATGTTACAGAAGAACAAAAAGTTCATTTGGTCTGACGAAGCAAAATCTTCATTTGAAGAGCTCAAAAACTCCCTTTGTTCTGCACCTGTGCTGCACAACCCAGACTTTTCACGTCCGTTCTCCATCCAGTGTGATGCGAGCCAATATGGGATAGGGGCTGTTCTCGCTCAGAGAAATGACGACATGGACGAAGTACCGATTGCATTTATGAGCCATAAGTTGACACCTGCACAGAAAAACTATACTGTTTCTGAATAGGAATGTCTGGCGGCTGTTATGGCTATCAAAAAGTTTCGTGCCTACGTAGAAAGTCACGAATTTGAAGTCATAACAGACCACGCTTCACTAAAATGGCTCATGAATCAGACTGACTTACATGGACGCTTAGCCCGATGGGCCTTAAAGTTACAAGGCTTTAATTTCACTATACGCCATAGAAAAGGTAGTCAAAACATTGTTCCCGACTCTTTATCGCGAATACATTCTGAAAACAACGACGAAATTTTTATTACAAACTTAGACAAACTGTATGTAGCTGAAATTGAAAACTCTATCGAAATTGATATGCAATCTGACGAATTCAAATCTGCAGAATATCTCTCCTTAATTGAAAAACTAAAGACCAAAAGTAAATATCTTCTAGATTTCAAAATTGTTGATGGTTTCATATATAAGAGGTGTGAATATGCGACAGGCGATGAGTTGCAGGAAGAATTTTCCTGGAAACTTTGGGTCCCTGATTCGATGACAAATGACCTTATTAAAAGAGCTCATGATCACCCGTTGTGTTCACATGGCGGAGTTGGAAAAACGTTAAGTCGACTTAAGACATTTTTCTTCTGGCCAAAAATGGCAAAACAAACAGCAGATTACGTATCCGCTTGTGCAATTTGTAAGCAAACAAAAGCTTCGAACAAATGTCTAAGACCACCTATGGGTCAGCCATCAACATCTGTACGCATTTTTCAAAAACTCTACCTAGATTTGTTAGGGCCTTACCATAGGTCTTCTTAAGGAAACGTAGTCATAATTATAGTGTTGGATCACTTATCCAAATTTCATTTCCTCGAGCCAATAAAAAATTTACATCTAATGTTATTATAGAATTTTTAGAGAAGAGAATTTTCCACATATTTGGTGTCCCGGAGTCAATCACGACTGACAATGGTGTACAATTCAAATCAAACTTGTTCAAAGAATTTATGGAATCGTATGGAGTTTTCCACAATTTTACTGCCATTTATTCGCCTCAGGCAAACGCCAGTGAGCGAGTAAATAGGTCAGTGTTAGTGGCCATTAGAGCTTATGTGAAACCCTCTCAAAAAGATTGGGATGCAAAACTATCCGCAATTAGTTGCGCATTACGAAGTTCAGTACACATCAGCACAGGATATTCCCCTTATTTCCTATTATTCGGCCAAAATATGCTAACAAATGGCAAATCTCTTATTCTCTATTGCGAAATCTGAATATTTTAGAAACACCTGTAGACTTAAAACATGATGAAAAATTAGAGCTCTTGAGGGAAAAGGCGCGGGAGAACATACGTAAATCCTATGACACAAACGTAAAATACTACAATCTTAGATCTCGACCAATAAGTTTTGATATCGGCCAAATTGTTTATAGACGAAACTTTTCACAGTCTAAAGCAGCTGAACACTATAATAGTAAACTAGCAAATCAATTTGAGAAAGCCAGAGTTAAAGCTAAACATGGTACGTGTTATTATGAATTGGAGGACATGAAAGGCAAGCCTTTAAGGAAATTTCATGCCAAGGACATTAGATCCTGATTACACCTTATAAATCTGTATTATACAAAATTGTTTTCGAAAATCATTTTTAATAAAAATTTTTCAAATAGTTAAGTAATATTCAAGTTTGCATTTTAATAACACCAATTTAAACTACATATAACATCCAATTTCGAAAAATATAACAAAATATCACCAAGTAATTAATATTGCACGAATTTTATTTCTAATAACTAGTTTTCATTCAAACATTTTAATTTTTTTTTAAATTGTTGTCTTCAGCTTATGTTTCCCTTTTTGGAAGAACTCGGGATCAAAAGCAAAAATTACTCGTTCGAATTTAGTGTTCCAAAATCTATATGTAAAGGTTCGTTGTCTCTCATTCACAAAATTAAGTTTTTCCCTATTTTTTTCAAATTAATATTTCACAACAAAAGAAATACGATTTTAATCTTCAAAAATTTTACAGTTGTTTACTTTTTTTTTTAATTTTTCAATTACAAAAAAAAAAAACTAAAATAAAAATCAATGCTAACTCAGTCAATAACAAAACAGTTTCCCAAGGTGAATTTTAAATAAAATTATTAAAACATTCGAAAAGTCGCAATCACAAAGCTGATTAAATACAAACTTTGATGCTGAGTTTAATTTGAAAAAAGCATGTAAATAAAATAAAAAAAAAAACAAGTAAGTAGTCTATATTCGCCTTTACCGAATCTTATACACCCTTCACCATAGTGTACATATTTAAAAAATATTAATTTTATAAAATTTCAACTTATTTCATTTTCACGACTTTCATTACTTTACTAAGGCGCAATTTACATTAAGACTTTTCAGACGTCTGTTTTTTCCAATTCTCTTTTGAGAATCTTCCAAAATATCATGAACATTTGTACGGTGATTTTTTACATGCTACTTTTCATGTCTTTTTTGATGTTTAGTGTAAATTGTTAGGTCACCGTATAATAATTACTAACATTATTATTTTGTTTTGTTTAAATTTTCCATTTTTATTGTATTTAAATTTATTCATATTTTTGGCTCACTGTTGCCACTGTAATTTGTCATTATTTGTTGCTCATACTAACCACTGTACATATTTTTGGTAATGAACCGTTAGTTTTTATTATTTGTTTCTCACTCCAATTCTTATTATAAGCATATTGTTGTTGCTCTTAAAAATGCAATTTCTTATTTAGGAGACTTATTGCATGTATTTTGTTTTTGCATATTTTGAATATAAATAAACAAGTTGAGTTGGTACATTGGAAGTGAGAAACAAATAATATTACAATAACAACAGTGTAGCCCTTATTTACATGATCAATTGTTAGGCTTAAGAAAAGAATTTTTAAATAAATAAATCATTGTCATAGTTGAAGTCAATCGAAAAACATCGCTCTTTTTATTTGTCGGTACCACGGTCGTAATTTCTTTTGTTTTATAGATAATCACTGCCCATAGAACAATTTCAGCAACCTATAGACAACAATTCAAAGTAAACCGAATTGCTCTATAACGTTGCCGGTGAAGAAAAAGCTCTTCATCGTACATTTTGGCGCCCAACGTGGGGCAAGTGATTAATCTAAATCTTACTAAATTTGTCGTTCTCGGTCCGTGGTATATTCTAAAATTGTCGTTGAAGTACAACTTAAAGTAAAAGTGTACGGTCGTATTGTGAAGTGGAAATTGTGGTTCTATGATAAAAGCAATATCTAGTGCTACAGAAATAAAAAAAGCTTTGTGGTTCAAATAAAAAACTTTTGTGCAACAAAAATAAAAAATTAAACATTAAAAAAAAACTCTGAGAAAACATATAAAAAAACTATTCGAAAAATCAAGAGACAGTGCAACATGTATAAAAAACTGTTAAAAAAATTTTTGGTGACGCACCTATTACAAATCTATTTAAAAAAAACCTATTACAAACATTATAAAAATTTTGTCGGCTCAATACATAAGAACAGTTTTTGTGGAAAAATAAAATAGTGACTCTAAAATTTTACCGCAAATTTTTATATACAAGAAAATACATAAATTTGTTCGCTCTTGGTTCCAGTATATAATATAAAATTCTGTGTATATTTAATTTGTCGCTCGGAATATTGCGTGTCATCCATTTTGTAAATACTTTTGGACATTTTTGGCTCATCTAACCTTACTTATTGAAAATTTATGATGACTCTGGAGGAGGTTAAGCAGCAACGGGCTAACACTAAGAAGAGCATTACCCGCATCAAGAACCAAATCGAAGCCAATGGAAGGGGAGAAGGTAAGACACTTTCGTCAGCCGAATTGAAGTGCCGTTTGGGGATTTTGGAGTCGTATTTTAAGTAGATACTGACGTATCAAACCCAAATTGAAAAATACGATCCCGAGGACAATGCTAGGCCCGAAATCGAGGATTTGTACATCTCAGCCAAAATGAATATCCAGTCGCAGCTTGGTGAAGATGTTCATAATACAACATTGTCCGAGTCCACCATTTGTTTCCCAGCTCCCAGCCACAAATTGCCTCAGCTGAAATTGCCCACATTTAGTGGTAAGTACAGTGAGTACAAAAATTTCATTACGTCGTTCAATCAAGTTATCGATCGCGAGTTTGGCCTATCAAATATTGAAAAGTTTAATCATTTACTCAACTGCCTCCAAGGCCAAGCTCTAGAAACGGTCAAGGCTTTCCAGATTACGAACGAAAATTACCCGAAGGCTCTGGAAAGGCTCAAAACGCGTTATGATAATAGCTCGCTTATTTTTATGGAAAATATTACCGTCCTTTTTGAACTTCCTGCCATGTCCAAATACAATTGTGCCCAATTACGAAGTCTCGTCGATAATGTTTCTGCCCTTTATAGTTCCTTACTGTCTCTTGGCTCACATAGTGATATTGCTAATTCCATGCTGATTTACATAGTGATGGAAAAAGTGGATGAAGGTACCAGAAGAAAGTGGAAAGATTCCTTGGACTTTACCAGATTGCCAACATGGGATGTTTGCTCCAAGGTCCTTGAAAGGCGTTGTCAATTTTTGGAATCGGTTGATACCAACCATACTTTTGTGGCCCCTCGTAAGCCTGATCATCAATCTGGTAAGTCCAAATCTAAAAATTCAAAACCTGGCTATACTTTTTCGGTATCAAAACGCTCTTGTGTGCTTTGCTCCAAATCTGACCACTCAATTAGTCGTTGTTCTCGGTTCAAAGATATGGATGTTAGTCAAAGGTATGAAAATGCAAAACGTCTAAGCCTTTGTCTAAATTGTTTGTCCAAAGGGCATCAAGTAAGTAGTTGTTCCTCCACATTCAAGTGCAAATTTTGTTCTCGCTCGCATCATAGTTTGCTTCATCGGTCTCAGCCAGCTTCTCGGCCCTCGTCCCCTGCTGCTGAACCTACTACTTCTCATGTTGCCTTGAATGAATCTTCTGCCTCGGTCCATACCCATATGGAAAAATCCTCGCCGGAACAGGTGCTGCTTGCTACTGCCATGGTTCTAGTTCGTGACTCCACTGGTCGCTATCAATTGGGACGCGCTTTGTTAGATTCTTGCTCTCAATTGAATTTCATAACCGATGAATTTTCCCAAAAATTACATTTGCCTCGTACAAAACAAACTACTGAAGTCTCTAGCATTGGTAACACTCTTAGCAAATCTAAATATAGGTCGTCCACAAATGTAAAATCTCGAGTCACAGATTTTGAAGTTTCGCTCTCATTTTGTGTCACACCTCATATTTCATATCAACCTGATAATGAATTAGATGTCTCATCCTGGAATTTGCCCCCAAATACTGAACTTGCGGATGAAAACTTCTTCAAATCAAAACGAATTGATTTACTTATTGGTACTGAAACGTTTTTCGACATTTTAGCAGTTGGTCAAATAAAACTTGGCCCTAATTTGCCTAAATTACACAAAACACTTTTCGGATGGATTGTAGCAGGTCGTTATGTATCAAAACAACCCAATATTTGTGGCTCTTCTTGTATGCTCTCGATAGAAGAAGATATTGATCTTAAATTACAGCGCTTGTGGGAAATCGATGAAGTTCAATCTGGCTCAAATGATTTGACACCAGAACAATCTGAATGTGAAACATTTTTCAATGATACTGTTCATCGTGAATCTTCTGGTAGGATTGTTGTTAAATTGCCCTTCAAGGAATCTCCTGACGCTTTAGGTCTTTCTCGAAATATGGCTCTTAAAAGATTTGTATCTCAAGAGAGACGATTTGCTCGTGACAGCAATCTTAAATCACAATATGTTGCTTTTATGAAGGAGTATGAAGATTTTGGACATATGAGTCTAGTTCGTAGCCCTCGTCTACACGAGCCTCATTATTTCATCCCTCACCATTGCGTTTTCAAACCAAGTAGCACTTCCACAAAGTTAAGAGTTGTTTTCGATGCCTCGTGTCCATCATCGTCCCAGAAGTCTCTCAATGATCTTCTTATGGTTGGCCCAACAATTCAAGATGAGCTGTATAAAATTTTACTTCGGTTCCGTCTTCATCGCTTCGCTCTTACTGCCGATATAGTAAAAATGTATCGACAAGTCCTTATTGACTCCCAAGATAGAAAATTCCAATATATTTTGTGGAGAAATTCAGAAGAGGAAGAAATTCGAACATATCACCTAAATACAGTCACCTATGGAATGTCAGCTGAGCCCTACCTTGCCATCAAAAGCCTTCACTATCTCGCAGACCAATACATTGACCAATTCGAACTTGGTGCAAAAACCATTAAGTCATCATTTTACGATGATGATTTTCTTTGTGGCTCAGATACGCTTGAAGAATTGTCTCGTATGAAGCAGGAGGTTAATGAAATTCTAATTCATGGTTCGTTTCAATTAGATAAGTGGCACTCTAATCATAGAGATTTTCAGGACGACAAAACTGTCAAAGACCTTAATATTGAAGATTCTGCAGTAACTAGCGCTCTTGGTATCTCTTGGGACCAGTGATGCCAGGAGATATTTTTCAAAAATCCCTACGCTTATGAGAAAAAATCCCTTTTTTCCCTACATCCACTTTTTATTTTTCTACATTTTTCCCCTATACTACTTTTTCCATTTTTGCATGTTTATTTAAAAAAATAATAATAAAATAAAAAGCTAAAAAATTAAATCTTTTTTAGTAGTTTTGGAATTTAATTTCTAAAATTTCCATTTTAAAGTTTTATTTTTTACTTTCAATTTTACATCATACAAATCTTCCAACCCTGACCCAGTTAACAATTGCAGTATCTTGATACGTCATTCGATGTAAAAAAATTATTTTGTGTGCTAATTACATTACCAAATATCTTGGCTGCCCCTAAAAATAATATTTTCATATAATTATTAATTAATATAATTAAATAAAGCCTACTTTTATAAATTTTCAAAACTCTGAATTCAAAAAATTAATTAAAAATAAAAATTAAGACGGACATCGCCAAATCGACTTCGCTATCTATAAGAAGTCATAATATATCGCTCTATAAGACTAACATAATCGATGATATTTGCCTTTTTTTAATAACTTTTAAAGAAATCAAGGAATTTTAAAAATCCAGATTCAGATAGCTGGGGTTAATTTTTTCTCATCTTAATTGAAATTTAATTTGTATCTATCTAATATTCCTGAAAAAATCTATTTATTTGCTAAAAACTATGAAATTGAAAAAATCCCTATAATTTCACAAAAGTGCGAAATCTTTCCCTTTTTCCCTACATAACAAAATTTTGAAAAAAATCCCTACAAAAAGGGAAAAATCCCTACACTTGGCAACACTGCTTGGGACCAACAAAAAGATGTTTTCTTATTTTTGTTTTCGCCTAAAGTCCAAATTGATGAAAAAATAACCAAACGTACAATTTTGTCGCTCTCGTCAGCGCTTTTCGATCCCCTAGGACTTTTATCCCCTCTCATAATAAAAGCTAAAATCATCATGCAAAAAATTGGCCGGGATGAGTCTGTACCTCAAGAAATACACTCGGCTTGGAAATCTTTCGTCTCTGATCTCAAACTATTACCTTCACTTAAAATTCCTCGTTTTTGTCTCGCTCCTGATTCTAAATCAGTTCAACTTCATGGCTTTTGTGACTCATCAATTCGTGCTTATGTTTGTTGTTTTTACTTTCGTGTTAAAACTTCTTCAGGAAATGTTGTTGTTCGGCTCTTTACTGCCAAATCTAGAGTTGCTCCTACAAAGCGAAAATCGTTACCCAAACTTGAGTTATGTGGCGCACAACTTCTAGCAAAATTGTATTCCAAAATCAAAAATCTTTTCGCAATACCAAATCTGGAAGTCGTTCTGTGGACAGATTCGCAACTAGTTCTTCACTGGCTAAAGCAACATTCATCTACTTTGTCAGTTTTTGTTGGCAATAGGGTATCAGAAATTCAAGATCTAACTAATGGCTGCGTTTGGCGACATGTCCCAACCCAGTTCAACCCTGCTGACATCGTTTCTCGTGGTTCAACTGTGCAGGAACTCGCCTCATCCATCTGGTTCAACGGACCAGCATTTCTCGCTCTCGATCCTGTTCAGTGGCCCCCTACTAAAACTGATAAACTCTCCGAAGAAAATCAGCAAGTATTCGACAAAGAAAAACGGAAAACCGTACTTCATCTTGAAACAAAATCTAACTACATCCTCGATTCTGTTGGAAAATATAGCTCGTACTTAAAAATCATTCGTATTATTGCCTGGATGTTTCGTTTTGCTCAAAAAACAAAAACTAATATTTCCAATTCTGACTCTTTGCAGCCCCAAGAATTAGAAAATGCTAAACTTTGTATCGTTTTCAACATCCAGAAACTACATTTTCAAGATGACATAACTCGAGCTCTAAAGAAGAAAGATCCCCAAGGTGCTCTAAAGTGTCTGAACCCCTTCCTAGATTCGTCAAATGGTTTCAATTTGCTCAAGGTCGGCGGACGCTTGGAGTACGCGGCAATTTCTGAAGGCCAAAGACACCCCATAATCTTGCCCAGCAAATGCCATTTCGTCCACTGTTACGTACGTCATCTGCACATCAGTAACTACCACGCTGGACCCAAGGCTCTAATGTCATTGATTCGCCAACAATTTTGGATCATCAACTCCAGGAATTTGTGTCGCAGCATTGTAAATTCGTGCCCTCAATGCATTCGCTATCGCCCAAAGTTGTTGCAACAAATGATGGGAAATTTGCCTGTGGAACGACTCAACCCATCAAGGCCCTTCGCAAGGTGTGCTGTCGATTTTTGTGGTCCAGTCAACACCTACCTAAGAATTAGAGGAAAGGTCCCCTACAAGACATACATCGCTATATTTGTTTGTCTCGCTACCAAAGCTGTCCATATTGAAGTGGTATCCGACCTGTCAACAGATGCCTTCATTGCTGCCCTAAAACGGATGATTGGTCGTAGAGGTCTGCCCACAGATATATTCTGTGATAATGCAACAAATTTCGTTGGTGCAAACTCTAAGTTGGCTCAATTAAAGTCGTTCCTTTTTGAGCCAAAAAATTCAAATTTTATTACAAATTATTGCTCGAATCAATTTATTAATTTTCGATTTATTCCCCCTAGGGCACCACATTTTGGCGGATTGTGGGAGGCGGCCGTCAAATCGGCCAAAGGTCACTTAACCAGAACCCTGGACAACACAAGGCTCACCTACGAAGAACTCGCAACGGCTATGATTGAGATAGAGGCAGTTTTAACTCGAGGCCCATTTCGCCTCTATCCTCAGATCCCAGTGATTTTGAAGCTCTTACACCAGGACACTTCTTGATAGGCGCTCCCCTCCGTAGTTTGCCAGAACGTGATGTCCCTACAAATGAGATTAACAAACTTGAATATTGGGCCCGAATAAGCGCCATCAAGCAACAATTCTGGAAAAAATGGTCCCATGATTATATAAATGAGCTCCAGACTCGCAACAAATGGACTAGCACCAACTCTAATATTACCCCTGGTTCCCTAGTCATCATCAAAGAAGATAATTTACCCCCGCAGCGTTGGCTCATGGGTAAAATCATCAACATTGTTCGTGGAAGAGATTATCGTGTTCGAGTTGTCGACATCAAAACTACAAAAGGAGTTATACGTCGCCCTATCCACAGACTAGCTCTTCTATCTTCTTGAAAGTGTCCTTTCAATGGGGCCGGAATGTTAGGTCACCGTATAATAATTACTAACATTATTATTTTGTTTTGTTTAAATTTTCCATTTTTTATTGTATTTAAATTTATTCATATTTTTGGCTCACTGTTGCCACTGTAATTTGTCATTATTTTTTGTTCATACTAACCACTGTACATATTTTTGGTAATGACCCGTTAGTTTTTATTATTTGTTTCT
Source organism: Lucilia sericata (assembly GCF_015586225.1). NCBI lineage: Eukaryota > Metazoa > Arthropoda > Insecta > Diptera > Calliphoridae > Lucilia > Lucilia sericata. The sequence goes on along the minus strand of NW_023995442.1, from coordinate 15,939 downwards.
CACTCCAATTCTTATTATAAGCATATTGTTGTTGCTCTTAAAAATGCAATTTCTTATTTTGGAGACTTATTGCATGTATTTTGTTTTTGCATATTTTTAATATAAATAAACAAGTTGAGTTGGTACATTGGAAGTGAGAAACAAATAATATTACAATAACAACAGTGTAGCCCTTATTTACATGATCAATTGTTAGGCTTAAGAAAGGAATTTTTAAATAAATAAATCATTGTCATAGTTGAATTCAATCGAACAACATCATCTTTTATTCTTGTCTCGGTACCACGGTAGTTCTTTTGTGTTTGTTAATTAATCACTGCCCATCGAACATTTCAGCAACCTATAGACAACAATTCAAAGTAGACCGAATTGCTCTATATCGTTGCCGGTGAAGAAAAAGCTCTTCATCGTATATGAATCATTTAAATGAACCCTTCAAAGATTTATCGCGTCATAATATAAAAGAAGAAAAACAACGTTTATTTGAAGGTATTCCTTCCGATCACTTGATATTCTTGCGTCTGTATCAAGAATGGAAAAATAACTTTAGAAATGAGGAATTGGTTTTTGATTTTAATATAATTTCATTTTGAATGGCCTGTGGAACAGGACTGCAATATCCGTACTCAATTGGTTGGATCCTTAAGATCATCACAATTAATATATAGCAAAGTTGATCTTAGTATGCATTATATAAATATCAAATCGAATTGTTCTGTCATTAAAGCCGCCCTTGTTGGTGGGATGTATCCTAATATATGCGTATTGGATTCTAAGGTTAATCGTATTAAATCACCCTGCAGAAGAGAAATGGTTTTACATCCAAATTCTGTTTTGCGACATAGGATTTATGTGTTCGTTGAATTCTGGTTCACCGTGGATAGTGTACGGAAAAGAAAAAAATGGTTCCAGTTGTAATGGTGTCGAATGTAATACTGTTACTACAGATGATTTTTTTGCAGGTGAGTTTAGTAGACTAATAATAATATCCGAGGAAAATTTTAATTAGTTAAACAACTATGTACGTAAAATTCATAATTATTCTGACTCACCTTTAATCTGTTAAAATATTTTTGTACAGGATGTAGGTATGAAACCAGCAGCTAACTATCCATTCTCCTTCTCTCAATCTATATATAAAAGGCTTGCGTGACTGATTGACTGACTGATTCATCATCGCCCAGCCCAAACCGTTAAAGCTAGAATCATGAAATTTTGGTTATAGGTTCCTTTGGCATTGTATAGATCCACTAAGAAGGGATTACGTTTAGGGGAAGAAATGGGTAAAAAAGGATAAAATTAGTATCCTTTATATCTCCTAAAGAAGCAAAGATATAAATAAAATTCCAAATGTATCCTCTATTATACAAAAAAATAATTGATAGGTGTCTGGTACTTTTTTTAAAAATCTAGACTTTATAGAGCTAAAAGGGTAAAAACTGTCCCCATAGAACCTTCTCTTAACCTATTTATGTTCGAAACAAATGACCATGCAAATAAAACTTTAAAATTATCCTATTATAATTAAAGTCTATTAGAAATCCTTTCGGTACTTTTTAGAAATTCGGGTAATGAAGGGATGAAAACGGTGTCTAAAATTGGCTTGCTGCCCGCTACTTCGTTAGCGATAAATTTTTGGCATTAATTAAATTTTGAAAACAACACATTAAACGATTTTTTAATTAATATGGAATATACATATGTAAATAATTTTCACATATGTAATTACTGAAGTTTTGTATTCTCAAAATATCATACAATTTATTAAACTTATTTTTATCACTTCATATCACCTTTTTACTCTAATTTAAATAAATTCATTTCCATCAACATCCGAGATTTTGGATTAACAGGACAGAGCTACGTGCAACTTTGTGGCTTTGCCTCCGTAAAAAATACATAACTAAAACGGCCCTAACTAAAAAAAATTCAAAATCGACATTTTCATTTTCTGATGTATTACATCAAGCCAAATGTTCAAAAGGGCCCTATCTTCAAAAGCAGTTTTATATAAAGGCTAAAAGACGTAACTAATCATTTGTAAATACAAATTGTAAATTGTCAAAACAACTGAGAAATTTACCGTTAAAAAATGTCTTTTGAAGAAAAACAAATCGCGCTGATTGAAACTAAACTTTCCATTTTAAATAGTTTTTTGCTTCTCCTGTAGAATTTAAAAAAATGTTAAATAGGGATTTTTGCGTTTTATGTGACGATATATGTATAAAAACAAATTATATTGTTTCTATCATATGTCGTGTGCACCCTGTAATAGACCTACTGAATAGAAGAAGAAGAAGAAACTTAAACAGGTGGCAACACAATGAAAAAGGGATTTTTTTTTGGAAAGAAGAAGATGAATAAAAACAAAAACAAATAGCTTTTAAAAAAAATCATCATAAAGAAAAAACTAAATTTTTGATTTTATTTTTTTATATAAATTAAATCAATTTTATTTAAAAAAAGAATTAATTAAACTTAAAGCTAAACTTAAAACTGAGTGCAGAAGATTTCATTTTTCGAGTAGACGTTCTAAGACAGGACTACAACTGCGCGTTCAATGACGTCCTACGAGGTTTTCATCATCTGCTAGAAGGCCAGGCGCTGGACTGGTATTGGAACCTACGTAAGTTAAGGCCAATACAGTCCTGGGATGAGTTGGTGGGAGCATTCCTTACCCAGTTCCGAAGATTTGAGAACGAGTTCCAGTTACAAAAACAAATTATGGATCGTCGCCAAATGCCGATGGAAAGCTTTGAAAGTTTTTACAATGGTGTGATGAAGCTAAGAAATCAACAGCGAAATCCCTATTCAGAACGAGATCTAGTGGAGATTATGAAAAGTAATCTAAAGCCGTCATTGTCACATCTACTATTTTCCGTGACCACTTCTAGTCTCAATGAGTTCTGTCAACAGGCGAAAAGAGCTGAAAATTTAATCACCAGTCAGAGGCAGACTTTCCAGTCTAGACAACCCGCCCCAGCTCGAGTCCATGAACTCCAGTTTGGAGATGAAGTGCCAATACCAATCCTCGAAATCGACGCCTTAGCCACTAGTAGCCGGTATATTTGCTGGAATTGTAAGCAGCCAGGCCATAGTTTCGTGGATTGTCCTTCACCTAATAGACGCATATTTTGTTTTAGATGTGGTAGGGATGACGTAGTCACGCCTAAGTGCCCTAAATGTCAGGGAAACCTGAAGGGGAGCGAGTCCCAAACGGGGGAGACTCGTTCAACCCTAGCTTAATCCCGGTTGACCATGGTATCGAACACGTTTAAAATTCTAGTTAATAATGCACGCATAATGCCAGCCGATGAACAACCTAAAGTTCATATAATTAAACCGCTTCATCAAAGAATTCGGGAATACGCTGAAGCAAAATCTAGGATTTTTGGTCAAGTATCGAATAGAATTCAGAAAGCTAGACTTAGGTATAAAATTAGAAAGAAGATCAAGAATGAAATTTTGTCTACGAGTTTGTATGAGGGCAAGGATGCTAGACTTTATCTAAAGATTAATATAAATGGTTGTGAGATTGATGGTCTGTTAGACAGTGGAGCCACGGTGTCTTGCTTAGGTAAGGGCTGCATGGAGTTAGTGGAGGAATCCGGTCTTCAAGTTTTTAAATTTTTGTCCTATGTAAAAACTGCCGATGGCAGTCCACATAGAATTGTTGGACGAGTAAAAACCAAAGTTAATTTTAATAATTGTTCTAATGAAGTGACTCTATATCTAGTACATACTTTAAATAGGCCTCTATTTTTAGGGGTAGATTTTATGAAAAGTTTCGGTCTGTTTCCTAGTATATGTAGCATTACAACTAACGGGGTTAATTTGTGTCCGGAGTCTGAGGAGACGAAGGATGTAACCAAAACCCATATTCTTACTCCTGGGCAAAAGGCGGCATTAGATGTGGTGGTAGCAAAATTCCCGTGTTTCTCAAAGAAGGGACTCGGTCAGACTTCCCTCGAAACCCATACAATCGATACCCGCGACGCGATCCCAGTGAAGGACAGGCATTATCCCGTCTCACCGGCTGTGCAGAAGTTAATGTATGCAGAGCTGGATAGGATGCTTGAGCTTGGGGTCATAGAGCAGAGCGAGAGTCCTTGGAGCCATCCGGTTACTCTCGTCCGTAGGGGCGAGAAGAACCGATTGTGTCTGGACGCTCGTAAGCTAAATGCCCTCACGGTCAAGGACGCCTATCCGCTGCCGCACATCGAAGGTCTGCTCAGTCGGTTAGGGGATACGTTCTTCATATCCAGCGTGGATCTCAAAGACGCGTTCTGGCAGATACCGTTAGATGCATCTAGTAGGGAGAAGACTGCATTCACGGTGCCGGGGCGACCACTTTACCATTTCACGGTCATGCCTTTCGGGTTGTGTAACGCAGCCCAAAGGTTATGTCGTCTGATGGACAAAGTGATCCCTTCAGCACTTCGTGATAGAGTTTTCGTCTATCTAGATGACCTTTTGATAGTATCTCCAGACTTTGAGACTCACCTGGAGTTGCTGGATCGGGTAGCGCATTGCCTGGATTCGGCGGGTCTGACCATCAACGTAGGGAAGTCGAAATTTTTCTTCAAAGAGTTGAAGTACCTAGGGTATATAGTAGGAGGAGGGAAGTTAAAACCTGACCCAGATAAGATCGATACGATTTTAAAATATACCTACCCGAAAACCGCCAAACAGGTCCGAAGCTTCATGGGTGCTACGGGTTGGTATAGGCGCTTCATCCCCGACTACGCTACCATATCAACACCTATTTTTAACACCCTTAAGAAAGGAAAAGGTTTCAACTTTCCGGACGAAGCTAAGGAAGCCTTCGACAAGCTAAAGTCCGCCCTCACAACAGCACCAGTGCTTATGCATCCCGATTTCAACAGGCACTTTTATGTCCAATGCGATGCATCAGACATAGGTTTGGGAGCAGTTCTGCTCCAGAAGGACGAAAACGACGGCGAACATCCAGTAGCCTTCTTCTCTCACAAATTGACCAGTGCACAGAAGAACTACTCGGTTACCGAGAGAGAGTGTTTGGCCGTAGTGATGGCCATTAAGAAATTCCGGCCTTATATAGAACTTTTGCCATTTACAGTCATCACGGACCATAGCAGCCTAAAATGGCTTATGTCCCACAAAGACCTCAGTGGCAGACTAGCCCGATGGAGCTTACATCTACAGGCCTTTACCTTTACCATCGAACACCGGCCCGGATCCAAAAATATCGTTCCCGACACCTTGTCGAGATATGACATGGAGGAAGTATCTGTGGAGGTAAATAATTTAATAGATTTAGAGTCTGAGTATTTCAAAGGTCAAAGTTACCTGGACTTAATCGCCAAAATCAAGGAAAACGCTGAAAGCCTGCCTGATTTGAAGGTCGTGGATGACCTGGTTTATAAGCGGGTCCTCCCATATGACGGGGTGCCGCTAAACGAAGATTTTGCCGACGAAGATTTTGGAAGTTATGGGTTCCACTAGAGCTTACGCAAGAAGTAATTGCGAAGTGCCACAATCCGCCTCAAGCCGCTCATGGAGGTTTTGGTAAAACGCTCCGAAGGTTAAGGGAATATTTCTACTGGCCCAACCAGAATGTTCAGGTCCGATCATTTGTGGCCAAATGCCAAACCTGTCGCGAGACAAAACCCGCGAATTCTATCCTAAGACCACCAATGGGAGCTGAATCTACAACGGAACGACCGTTCCAGAAGATCTTTATAGACTTTTTGGGGCCTTATCCACGGTCAAGAAACGGAAAGGCTTACATATTCATCGTCCTCGACCACCTAACGAAATATGTACTGCTCAGAGCTATACCGAAAGCTAACACGAAAAACGTCATTAAGTTTTTAATATCTGAAGTGTTCCACAAATTTGGTACACCTGAGACGATTTTGTCTGATAATGGCAAGCAGTTTACTAGTAAAGAGTTTCAGGATATGGTAACGAATTTTGGCGTAAAGCATGTAAAAACTGCCACACACTCGCCACAAGCCAACGCTTCGGAACGGGTTAACCAGTCCATCCTGTCCGCAATTCGTTCCTACCTACAGGAGGATCACACTGAGTGGGACAAGTACCTGTCCGAAATTGAATTTTCGCTGCGGTCGTCAGTCCAAACGTCTATTGGGGTTACGCCGTACTTCGCACTGTTCGGTATGAACATGATTTCGCACGGAAGTGTATATAAGCTTGCTAAGAAACTACAATGTCTTCATGATCCGGAAATCGACATAGTACCAAAACCCGTAAAAATGGACTTAGTACGGCACAAAATTCGTGAGAATCTGCACAAAGCATATTTGAAAAACGAGAAGACATACAATACCCGTTGCCGTCAAGTCAAGTTTGTACCAGGTCAAGAGGTTTATCGCCGCAACTTTCAGCAAAGCGATTTCAAAAATAATTTTAATGCTAAACTAGCCAAGAAATTTTTAAAATGCCGAATTGTCAGACCTATTGGTAATAGCCTATACGAGGTTGAAGACCTTCAAGGAAAATCGTTGGGGGTATTTCATGCCAAAGATTTGAAACAATAGTTTCAACATCTTTGGTGGTTCTAGTCCCAACGATTATACCTACTCCTAGCTCGAACCAAAATGATAAAACCTATTTTATTTTCTGTATTTTGTATAAATGAGTTAGTAGATACTTTCTACACAAAACATTTTGTTAATGATATTTTGCCTTGATTATATTTAACACTTTGTTTTCTTTTTTAGTGAAAGCCTACGACCAGGGAAGTTCATTTGTGTTGTGGAACAGTAAACAGTCGTGATAGTTTGCCCGTTAACGAGTAGTTCGCCGAGTGCTCAACCAGACTAAATATATTAATTTTCGTTTATGACCACGTTGTGATCGTCAGACGCTAGTCATAATGCAATTCCGTCATAGCACCCTTTGGAACCATGCACTCAGGGTTAGGAATTATTAGTCATCTAAGCGCTGACTAAAATTTGGCAATTTGAATTGTCTGGGAACAAAGCTGGGAACGAGTATCCAACAAGCGTTTCGGGTAGAAACACGTGAATTACTCGTTAACAGGGAAATCTATCACTACGGTATGTTGTTCTCACAACACGAACTATTCCTGGCAAAATAGTTTTTTCTAATGGAAAACATTATGATCTTAACGATCACGAAATAAGGCAATATATCTATAGTTTGCTTTTAAATCTAATTTAAATACTAAATCTAATATTAGACTAAACAGAATAACTTAAAATTAGATGTTAATAATAGAAATTTAAAGTTTTCACTTACCGATTAAAATTTTCGTTGATTGGAGAAATTTTCCTCTCGATCTTACAGTTGGCTGGTATTGTTGATTTTCTTCAGGAACCAAAATTTGATGATTCAACCTGTGAAAGGAAAAACAAAACAATTAGTATTTGGTCTAAAGTAAATTTTGATGATACAAGTCATTTTCAATATCTAATCATTTGATTTAGATAAGTTCAGTATTAGTTAGTACTTACTGTTTTAGAATAATAATTGGGTTCATATACCGCATTCAAGCTTCCGGTCCAGGTCCAATCTGAATTTATAACCTGTGGAAGAGAAATAAAATATAATTAGTTGAATTAATTTAATCTAGCTTTTTGTAATCTTCTAAAAGGACAAACTGAATTCCAAGCTAAGATCAAATCATTTTTATTTATTATTCCTTTTAGAAAATTACACTTTATATATATATTTTTCTTTTTTTTTTCAAAATAATTTTATTTTTGAATATTTTTACTTTTATTTCCGGAGAAATTGTAAGGGGTATTTCTCGCCAAAGTCTCTAGACGTTAGTCTATGAGCTTTGGTGAACTTAGTCCTTACATTTCTACCAAATTCCTACGATTAAGTCGTGAATATGAAGAAAAACTTAATATAAGTGAAATTATGTTTCATTATATATTATTTAGTTTTAGGATTATTACTTACCTTTCCTGAACGGAAGCAGCAACCAAGGCCAAATCCCAGGTCCAATTGAATTTTATTAGCTGAAAGTAAAAGAAAATTTATAAAATTATTAATTTTGAATTAAAGCAAAAAGATATTTTAATCGGAGAAATAATTTTATTTTCACTTTTCTTTTATTTTATCCATTTAGGATTGGTTTGATTTTTTTAGAGTTTTCTTTATTAATTTTTCTTTTGTTTTGGTTACAAAAGGTTTTGGTCACGGTTCACTTCATTTTTGTTTACACAAATAATTTTGTTTTAAATTTAACTGATTCACAAATTCTGATGGCCACTGTAAATTTTCAAACTTTAGTTTCCGTTGGTCTCGCTTATTAGATCCAGTCACTAAAAATGTTCACTTTTTTTTTACACCCACTGTATTTGAAGAAAAAAAAAATATTTCACTGTCACTTCACTTTTTGTTCTCACTGTATCTTCCAAATTTAAATTTTAAATTTTTTTGTCACCTTTTCAGAACCACTCTAATTTCTTAAACAATTTTCTTTTTTCCAACTTTTTTTCATTAAATTAATTTTTTTGTCCGAACACTTTTGACACTCACTATAAATTCCGATCAAATAATTTTTCTTTAACATTTTCACTTTTAATTATTCTACACGAAACGATTGTTAAAACTTTTTCAAGTATTTTTTTTTCCGTTTACTTTTTACACGCACTGTAAATTCCAAAATATTTTTTTACCCGAATTCACTTTTTCCAAAACCCGAACCGAAATTATTTTAAATTTATTCAATTTTTTTATTTTATTCGATTAAAATTTTTTTTTTACACGGCACTCACACTTTTGACGCACACTGTAACCAAAATTTTTTTTTTTTTGCACCGAACCACATTTTAATTTTCACTAAAGTCCACTTTTTATATTTCAAATATAATCCATTACACTTACCTTAAATTCCCGGAACCACCTTAATCCCTAGTCCACTGGACCATCTGGAACAAAACCTGAAAAATTTAAAACAAAATTATTAGAAAATTTTATATAAATATTTATAATAATTTCCACATTTTTTTTTTTACTTACCATTTCATTCTGCTTCGATCCGCCATCTTTCAGAATCGGCCATCAAGTTTTTTATATAGGCCCAAGGCAGCCAACATGATCCCTGTAAAGAAAGAAAAAATTTGGTTGTGTTAGTTAACAACACCACTAATAAATTTTTCTATCACTATGTTTTTGTTACTTACCTTATTTAAAATCCCCTTATACGGCCATAGAAATCCACCAGAACCTGTAAAGAAACAAAAGAAACAATTATTATATTGTTTTAAACTATTTAAATTAATACTTTTATTATTTTATTGTTTATTAACAAAAAAATTACTTACCTCGTTGTATCCATTGATATTTTTTTTTGTTTGGGTGCTTCTTCTTCACCCACGCGTAGTATTTTTCTTATTTGCCTCCTCCTCTTCCATTCATTCAAGCAGCTGTTCACAGTACGTCGCCGCCTGGCCAGTTTTTAACGGCGGTACAGAGTTGTACTTTTGTTCTCGAATGAATAAGGGTTGCCATAGTGCAAATTTTTTGTATGGGAATAATAAATACCCAAAATCCCAGAAAAGTTATAGGGCATTAGGGTAGTTCAGAAATATTAGGGTGCTTTTTTTTCCCTCCCATCCTGTATCCAGGGATGGATAACAGGAGTGGTGGGGTTTGTCGTGTGCACCCTGTAATAGAGCTACTGAATAGAAGAAACTTAAACAGGTGGCAACACAATGAAAAAGGGATTTTTTTTTTTGGAAAGAAGAAGATGAATAAAAACAAAAACAAATAGTTTAAAAAAAATTTATGTAGGCAAACAAATTGCTGAAAATTTGTTGAAGCCATATTGGTAACCGAGGTTTCTAGATGCCAAAAGGAAAAAATGTCGGCCCTTTTTGATTTTTGCTCGGAGAGAAGAAGAAGGTGGAGTCTGTGGCCTCATCATAAAAAAAAAATAAATTTTTGATTTTATTTTTTATATAAATTAAATCAATTTTATTTAAAAAAGAATTAATTAAACTTAAAGCTAAACTTAAAGCTAAACTTAAAACTAAACTTAAAACTAAATTTTAAATTAAACCAAAGCAAAGCACAAACCTGCAAAGCCACTTCAACACCGACTCCATCCAACGAGGGAGAAGCTGTTTTCCAGCACCACCACGCCTGGGGTGCTCTGGTATAATTTTTGGTTTTCCGACCTTCTGTGAGTTTGCACCCGGACGACAAGACGGACCGGACGAGTGTCCTTTTTAAATAATTTTCTATAAAAAAAAAGGAAAGGTTAGACTAAATAAATATAATCCATTCCGTTTTCGTTTTTTTTCAAACGTGCGCGAACAGGGTTGAGCTCAGGCCTCTTACAAAGTAACGCGTGATTTTGAGATCTCAGGTGGTCTTAGCCATATATATTTATAACAAAAAAACTGTGAAAACAAGCAAAATTATTTAAAAGGTGTGTTAACTTAAAATATATTTTCAATTACTTACCTGGTTTACCCGAACGGACCCTAATACGGACGGACAGGAAAGCCTCATCAGCCAAAAGAACTCTTCCCGCTCTATAATTGCCTCCATGTAAAGCAGCTAGGTTGCCGCAGAAAAAGAATTGCCAGATCCGGTTTATCCCCGAGCGCAAACATAAATTTGAGTGCATATAGTTAAACCTCAATCCAAACCTAAAACTAAAGCTAAATTTAAATTCTAAATTTAAACCTAAATTCAAACCTAAAACTAAAGCTAAATTCTAAATTTAAACCTAAATTCAAACCTAAAACTAAAGCTAAATTTAAATCTAAACCTAAAGCTAAATTTAAATTTAAACCTAAAACTAAAGCTAAATCTAAATTTTAAATTTTAAAACTTAAATTTAAACCTAAATCTAAAACTAAAGCTAAATTTAAATTCTAAATTTAAAGCCTAAATATAAAACTAAATCTAAATTGTAAAGCCTAGATCTGAACTTAAAATTAAAATTAAAACTAAACTAAATTTTAAATCTAATATTGTTAAAGTTTGTTTGAGAATAATTTCGATAATAAAATCCAACATTTATAATGTTTAAATGAAATTTTTTAAAAGTCTTAATCAATTAAAATGATCGGTTAAACAATATAAGCGGCGGTAAGTAGGGAAAGGAAAGTTTGCAGGGTAAATTTTGGGACATCCCTAATATTAGGATGTCATGGCGGGATTATCCAATCCCGAGTGGGAGGGTTTATCCTGGCACAACATCTGCCAGCCGTTATAGGTCGTAGGAACGTTTCATCAGGGAGACAGACAGAAACCTACTCGGTGCCCCTTTATATTTTATTTCGTTTATTTCTTTTAGCTGGTATGGTTTTTATGTGTGTGTGTAGGTGTCTAGAGTGGTAGCAAGAACCACCCCCATCCGGCGAGCTCCAAGCCCGGCGAACGCGAGCATACCAGCGCCGCTACCACTCTGGCAACACTAGTTTCTTTTGTTTTGCACAACCACTACACTACATAAATGGCGCCCAACGTGGGGCCCGAGTAGGTCCATATCCTGATCTTTTGTTAGTTTTCTAATCCTATTTAGTCATGACTACGTAAGTCCTGTTAGGTCATACCTAGAGTCCCTAATTGTTGCGACGTCGTTGGACGAAATAGTAAATTTAGTTTTTACTTTTCTCCATTTCAATAGATGGGAAGCTATAATTGTGCATGGTCAATATTGTACACACCTACGTAAGTCCCGGACAACAGGACAATTTTAGTCTAGTTCGCGTTGCGACGTGTGGTGTGAACAATATGGTCATGCAGAATTATAGATTCTTCAGCCTATCCTTTCCAAACAATTTGAGGCTCTCAGAATAGCTTTCCATAGCATATCTGAGAATGCTCAAGTTGTGAAGAAAGAATAGCTAAGGCCAGCCCCCTCTTTTACAATAGTCCATAGAGTATTTGTTTTAGAAACATGCGTTTTGTCCGCAGTGAAGTAGTAAGGGTAGTCCTACAGGTTCTAGGTTATCAAACCATCTTCTAGTTGCACCTTTAAAAGTTTTTCTGTGGGAAACAACTACTAAAATTTTATCCATTTTAATTTTTTCTTGTCTGCATCTCCTGAAACCAAAATAGAAAAGAAACAATTAGAAACGTATCTACGAACTTTAATACATTTTTTACATTACCTGCAAACTTTACTTTCCTGAAATACACCGCCGATAGTAAGATTTTATTAATTTGAGATTTCAAGATTTATCTTTGGTTCTTTTGGATTTGGATTTTGAGTTTTTTGTAGAACGTTTTAGCTTTGTCGTTACGAACGTTTTGGATTTAGTTTTTGAATCTTTACTTCCTTTCTTTAGAATTGATTTTTTTAGTTTTCCTTTGGGAAAGAGGAGGAATTTCTTCTAGTATTTGCTAATATTTATCATAGAGATAAATAGTTTTTTTACTAGCGGTCTGTTATATATACGAATCTTCAATTTGATATTTTATTATATTTTGTTATTTTGGTTGAGTTTTTATTGTGGGGTCATTCCGCCAACTAGATTTCTATTCATTAAGAATGGTCTTAACTCGCTCGGCTAGGACTCGTGTACAAACTGAGCATAATAATATTTCCAATATGGAGAACATTACACGCACGACTGCAGGAACTGTAGTTCCTACGGCGCATCCGACGTATACGATTGCCAACACAGCTACGACAACTACTACCTCGGCATCGACCGTCATGCCGGCGGTCCAACAATTAATGTCTATGGCCCATGAACGTTCTGGGTTTTTAAATGAGTCTGCCATCTCCAACAGCACGATTACATCGCCTGACTACAGCAGTATCACCGCCAGGAATGTGCAACAAGAGTTCCGAGCAAATGTCCCGCCGACAGCTCCTCAACCTGTTAACATCGTCACCACAGGAGGCGATATGTTTACTTTTGTGCGGGAGGAATTGCAACGGCAAATACGGCAGTTGCGAACCGAATTGCAACAGGAATTCGGCAATGCTGCTGCTCCAGCTAATCCGCCGATATCGGTCCTTCAACCAACGGAGCCGCGAACATCTGTTCGGCAGCCAAATGCAGTGTTTAACCATCAGCCTGTAGAGCAGCAACCACCTGTTAGGCAAGGAAACAATTTAGTAACGAATCAACTACATCAACCTCAATTGTACATACCTGCTAGTAATTACCAGTTGCAAAATGATTTTCAACCAACCCAAGGACAAGCATCTAACGCACAGCCGCATTATGTACCACCAAATGCGAATCCAGTTTTTCCAGCACCAATTCAATCCCACAAGCTCCCAGTTGGCCTACTGACGGCGCATTCGCCGTTCAAAGAAAGGTGGATTTGTCCAAATGGGGTATTAAGTTCGACGGAACCTCGAAGTCCATGAGTGCTGAAGATTTCATTTTTCGAGTAGACGTTCTAAGACAGGACTACAACTGCGCGTTCAATGACGTCCTACGAGGTTTTCATCATCTGCTAGAAGGCCAGGCGCTGGACTGGTATTGGAACCTACGTAAGTTAAGGCCAATACAGTCCTGGGATGAGTTGGTGGGAGCATTCCTTACCCAGTTCCGAAGATTTGAGAACGAGTTCCAGTTACAAAAACAAATTATGGATCGTCGCCAAATGCCCGATGGAAAGCTTTGAAAGTTTTTACAATGGTGTGATGAAGCTAAGAAATCAACAGCGAAATCCCTATTCAGAACGAGATCTAGTGGAGATTATGAAAAGTAATCTAAAGCCGTCATTGTCACATCTACTATTTCCGTGACCACTTCTAGTCTCAATGAGTTCTGTCAACAGGCGAAAAGAGCTGAAAATTTAATCACCAGTCAGAGGCAGACTTTCCAGTCTAGACAACCCGCCCCAGCTCGAGTCCATGAACTCCAGTTTGGAGATGAAGTGCCTATACCAATCCTCGAAATCGACGCCTTAGCCACTAGTAGCCGGTATATTTGCTGGAATTGTAAGCAGCCAGGCCATAGTTTCGTGGATTGTCCTTCACCTAATAGACGCATATTTTGTTTTAGATTGTGGTAGGGATGACGTGTCACGCCTAAGTGCCCTAAATGTCAGGGAAACCTGAAGGGGAGCGAGTCCACAACGGGGGAGACTCGTTCAACCCTAGCTTAATCCCGGTTGACCATGGTATCGAACACTTTAGACCGTCTAAAATTCTAGTTAATAATGCACGCATAATGCCTGCCGTATGAACAACCTAAAGTTCATATAATTAAACCGCTTCATCAAAGAATTCGGGAATACGCTGAAGCAAAATCTAGGATTTTTGGGCAAGTATCGAATAGAATTCCGAAGATATCTAGACTTAGGTATAAACATTAGAAAAGAAGATCAAGAATGAAATTTGTCTACGAGTTTGTCTGAGGGCAAGGATGCTAGACTTTATCTAAGATTAATATAAATGGTTGTGAGATTGATGGTCTGTTAGACAGTGGAGCCACGGTTGTCGTGCTAGGTAAGGGCTTGCATGGAGTTAGTGGAGGAATCCGGTCTTCAAGTTTTTAAATTTTTTGTCCTATGTAAAAACTGCCGATGGCAGTCCACATAGAATTGTTGGACGAGTAAAAACCAAGTTAATTTTAATAATTGTTCTAATGAAGTGACTCTATATCTAGTACATACTTTAAATAGGCCTCTATTTTAGGGGTAGATTTTATGAAAAGTTCGGTCTGTTTCCTAGTATATGTAGCATTACAAACTAACGGGGTTAATTTGTGTCCGGAGTCTGAGGAGGCGAAGGATGTAACCAAAACCCATATTCTTACTCCTGGGCAAAAGGCGGCATAGATGTGGTGGTAGCAAAATTCCCGTGTTTCTCAAAGAAGGGACTCGGTCAGACTTCCCTCGAACCCATACAATCGATACCCGCGACGCGATCCCAGTGAGGACAGGCATTATCCCGTCTCACAGGCTGTGCAGAAGTTAATGTATGCAGAGCTGGATAGGATGCTTGAGCTTGGGGTCATAGAGCAGAGCGAGAGTCCTTGGAGCCATCCGGTTACTCTCGTCCGTAGGGGCGAGAAGAACCGATTGTGTCTGGACGCTCGTAAGCTAAATGCCCTCACGGTCAAGGACGCCTATCCGCTGCCGCACATCGAAGGTCTGCTCAGTCGGTTAGGGGATACGTTCTTCATATCCAGCGTGGATCTCAAAGACGCGTTCTGGCAGATACCGTTAGATGCATCTAGTAGGGAGAAGACTGCATTCACGGTGCCGGGGCGACCACTTTACCATTTTACGGTCATGCCTTTCGGGTTGTGTAACGCAGCCCAAAGGTTATGTCGTCTGATGGACAAAGTGATCCCTTCAGCACTTCGTGATAGAGTTTTCGTCTATCTAGATGACCTTTTGATCGTATCTCCAGACTTTGAGACTCACCTGGAGTTGCTGGATCGGGTAGCGCATTGCCTGGATTCGGCGGGTCTGACCATCAACGTAGGGAAGTCGAAATTTTGCTTCAAAGAGTTGAAGTACCTAGGGTATATAGTAGGAGGAGGGAAGTTAAAACCTGACCCAGATAAGATCGATACGATTTTAAAATATACCTACCCGAAAACCGCCAAACAGGTCCGAAGCTTCATGGGAGCTACGGGTTGGTATAGGCGCTTCATCCCCGACTACGCTACCATATCAACACCTATTTTTAACACCCTTAAGAAAGGAAAAGGTTTCAACTTTCCGGACGAAGCTAAGGAAGCCTTCGACAAGCTAAAGTCCGCCCTCACAACAGCACCAGTGCTTATGCATCCCGATTTCAACAGGCACTTTTATGTCCAATGCGATGCATCAGACATAGGTTTGGGAGCAGTTCTGTTCCAGAAGGACGAAAACGACGGCGAACATCCAGTAGCCTTCTTCTCTCACAAATTGACCAGTGCACAGAAGAACTACTCGGTTACCGAGAGAGAGTGTTGGCCGTAGTGATGGCCATTAAGAAATTCCGGCCTTATATAGAACTTTTGCCATTTACAGTCATCACGG